>NC_064818.1:32265374-32307399 GCF_023721935.1 Panthera uncia | reverse complement strand
GAATAGAAACGAATAGAAACGAATAGAAACGAATAGAAACGAATAGAAACGAATAGAAATGAATGATCAGGCCCAAATATCAACTATGCCAAAGTTGAGAAACCTTGATCTCAGCAATTTGATCAAGAACAGCTGATAGAAATGTATTGATTGTGATCAAGTACAGTATTTTCTTGAAATTGCATTTAAAATCTTCAAGGAGTATTGCAGTTGAGCCTGATAGATATATACATCAGATATCATGTTCCTCATCCTATTACGTTTTTCTTGAAATATTAAGGGGCATTATAAAAACAAAAACAAAATAAATATATTTAATTAGAGAAAGAATAAGGAAAACCCTTAGTATGATGCAAATAATTAGTGCTTAAATGAAAGTTTACAGCACTTAGTGTCCATATTAGAAAAAAAGGTCAAAAATTAATAAACTAAGTTTCTACCTTAAGCTAGAAAAGTCATACAATGAAGCATTACTCAGCAATGAAAGGGAATAAAGTACTGATACATGCTACAAGATGGATGAACTCTGTAAACATATACTAAGTGAAAAATCACTCACCAAGGACAACATATTATATGAGTCCATATATATGAAAAGTCCAGAATAGAGAACTCTATAAAGAACAAAAGCAGGTGGGGTAATTAGGGGATGGAGTAATTAGGAAGTG
The DNA here is from genome assembly GCF_023721935.1 of Panthera uncia. Classification (NCBI taxonomy): domain Eukaryota; kingdom Metazoa; phylum Chordata; class Mammalia; order Carnivora; family Felidae; genus Panthera; species Panthera uncia. The sequence goes on along the minus strand of NC_064818.1, from coordinate 32,306,731 downwards.
AGGGCTAAGGTATATAGAATTTCTTTTGGGGGTAATGAAAATGTTCTAAAATTGACTGTGATGATGAATACACAATTCTATGAATATACTAAAAGATATCAAATTGCACGTTTTCAGTTGTTGACTTGTATGGTATGTGAATTATATTTCAATAAAAATATTTTATTAAGACTAGAAAAAGAACAAATTAAATTAAAAGTAAGCAGAAGGGAACTTAACACTAAAGAGCAGGAATAAATGAGATAGAAAGTAGACCAACTATAGACAAATTCAATGAAAACAAAAGCCAATTTTTTGAATAGATTGATAAAATTGACAAACCTCCAGCCAGACTGATAAAAAACAGAAAAGAAACAAATTACAAACATTAGGAACTTTAAAAGAGACATTACTATAGTTTCTATAAGCATTAAAAGTATAATAGAATATGATGAATATCTGTATCAATAATTAGACAGCTTATATGAATTGGACACATTTCTTGAACAGGACAAATTAAGAAGAAATAGTCTGAATAGACTCATATCAAGTAAGAAATTGAACTAATAATTAAAAATATTACCATAAAGCAAAGTTGAGGTCTAGATATATTCAGTACTAAGTTCTATCAAACACATACAGGAGAATACCAATCCTATACAATTTTTTTTTTTTTTTTTTAGAAAATAGAGGAGGTTGAAACTTTCTTACTCATTTAAGAAATAAGTATTACCTGGGGCACCTGGGTGGCTCAGTTGGTTAAGCGTCCGGCTTTGGCTTAGGTTATGATCTCACAGTTTGTGAGTTTGAGCCCCATATCGGGCTCTGCGCTGCCAGCTCAGAGGCTGGAGCCTGCTTCCGATTCTGTGTCTCCCCCTCTCTTTGCCCCTCCCATATATATATATAAAATAAACTAATATATATACATATATAATAAACTAATTTATATATATAATAAAGTAAAAATATATAATAAACTATATTGTATATAAAAATAACAAATATTATATTTTATAATATATAACTAAAATATGTATTTATATATATAACAAAAAAGGTACAGATTAACAATGCAAAATCTATATACAAAAATCAATTTGAAATTGAGTTTTTAAATAAAAATTTTTTTTTAACATTTATTTATTTTTGAGACAGAGACAGAGCATGAGCAGGGGAGGGTCAGAGAGAGAGGGAGACACAGAATCCGAAACAGGCTCCAGGCTCTGAGCTGTCAGCCCAGAGCCTGATGCGGGGCTTGAACTCACAGACCACGAGATCATGACCTGAGCCGAAGTCGGACGCCCAACTGACTGAGCCACCCAGGCACCCCTGAAATTGAATTTTTAAAAATGTGTATATAAGATAAAAAATGTTAAACTTAGAATTATATCTAACAAAATATGTGTGTTAGCTCTGTACTGAAAAATATTTTTAAAAATCACTGAACAATATTTTAAATGACCCTAAATAAATGAAGATATAGATCATATTTACGGATTAGATATATCAATATTATTATCCCCAAATTAATCTACAGATTCAACATAATCCTAGTCAAGATCCAGGCAATTTTTTTCCCCTAATTGACAAGCTCATTCTAAACTTTATGTGGAAATACAAAGAATGCAGAAGAAAACAAATTGGAAAAAAATGAACAAAGTTGGAAATTTTACATGACCTGATTTAAAGACTTTTTAAAAAGCAACCGTAGTAGAGATAGTATATATTGTTATAAGAATAGACATATCTATCTATCTATCTATATATATATGTGGAACAGAATGCAAAGTCCAGAAGTAGACAAACACATATAAATATAGTCAATTTTCTTTAAATGTTTATTTATTTTTGAGAGAGAGAGAGATAGAGAGACAGAGTGCGAGTTGGGGGGTGGGCAGAGAGAGGGAGACACAGAATCTGAAGCAAGCTCCAGGTTCTGAGCTGTCGCACAGAGCCCAACGTGGGGCTCGAACTCATGGACCCTTAGATCATGACCTGAGCCAAAGTCAGATGCTTAACCGACTGAGCCACCCAGGGGCTCCTAATCAATTAATTCTTGGCAACCTTTTGTCAGTAATTCAAAGGGAAATGGATAACCTTTTCAACAAATGTTATTGGACTAATTGGATATCTATCCATCTACCTACCTATCACCTATTTACCTATCTACCTACCACCTATGTACTTATCAAGCCTCAACCTTTACTTCACACTATACACACAGAAAAACTTGAAATAGATAATATACTTGAATGTGAATGGTAATATGGTAAGAATTTAGAAAAAACACGGGAGGAAATCTTTGTGGCCTTCATGTTGGCAAAATTTTCTTAGAACACAAAAAACACTAACCGCAGGAAAAAAAAATAATTTGACTTTACCAATATTTAAAATTTCTGTTCTTTGAAATATACTTAAGAAAATGAAAAGTTAAGCTACAGACTGGAAGTAAATATTCACAAGATATACCTTGAAAAGGGCTTCTATCTACAGTGATAAGATAAGAAGATAGCCCAGTTTTTAAAAGGGCAAAGTTTCACTTTGAAACTTCGCCAAAGATGCATGAATGCCCAAAAAGCATATTGAAAGATACTTAAGATCGTTAGTCATCAGAGAAATGCAAATTGAAGCCACAATAAGATACCATTACATACTTACTAACATAGGAAAAATTTAAAAACCGACAATGCTACGTGTTGGTAAATATGTACAGCCACTAGAACTTTCATATACTGCTGGTGGAAATGCAAGATAGTACATATACTTTGGAAAAAAGTTTCATAGTTTTCTATAAATGTAAACATATGCTTACCAAATAACTCATCAATTTCATTCCTTGGTATTTACCCAAGAGAACTGAAAAGACTGTAAAAACTTCCTTGTATATGAATGTTCATAGCATTATTCATGATAGTTAAAAACTGGAAAGTTTATGCCCACAGGAGAACGGATAAACAAAGTGTGGGATATCCATTTAAGTGAATATTTCTCAGCAATAAAAATCAGTGATATATGTGATACAGGGCAGGGATTGACCAGGAAGGGCACAAAGGACATTTTGGGGTGAAATTGTTCTCTATCATGGTGGTGCTTACTCAGGTGTATTCCTTTATCAAAACTCTTATACAGTGTGTTTAAAATGGGCATTTTAGGGACACCTGGGTGGCTCAATTAGTTAAACGCTGACTTTGGCTCAGGTTATGATCTCATGGTTCATGAGTTCGAGTCCTGCATCAGGCTATGTGCTGACAGCTCAGACCCTGGAGACAGCTCAGAGCCCGGAGACTCCTTAGGATTCTGTGTCTCTCTCTCTCTCTGCCCCTCCTCTATTTGCACTCTTTCTCAAAAATTAATTAATTAATTAATTAAATTAAATAAAAGATGTGCATTTTATTCTATGTAAGCAATCCCTTAGTACAGTATAGGTTTTCAAAAATTATCAAATAACTTGGCACTGCAAAGTATAAATAAGGCACCCATGGGTGCCTGGGTGGCTTAGTCGGTTGAGTGTCTGACTTCAGCTCACGTCATTATCTAACAGTTCATGAGTTCGAGCCCCGCATTGGGCCCTGTGCTGACAGCTCAGAGCCTGGAGCCTGCTTCGGATTCTGTGTCTCCCTCTCTCTCGGCCCCTCCCCTGCTCATGCTCTGTCTCTCTCTCTCTCAAAAATAAACAAACATTAAAAATAATACATCCTAACCAAATATCACCTATACCAAGAATGCAAGGATCAATATTTTAAACATGTGTCAATAAGATCCAGTCTTAAAAATATAGCATTAATCATTGGGGAAAGGTGTTTGACATACATTCCTGATTTAAAACAAACAAAATTTTGAACACTGGAAGTAGAGGGAAACTTCCTTAATTTCATTACGGGTATCTACTACCAACTTCCAGGAAACATCACATTTGATTGTGAAAGCAGTTTTAAAGCATTCCAGTTAATGCCAGAAGTTAATGTAAATGCTGCTTTTAGGCAACAGGCTTGAGCAATGGAAACTTGAGCAAGGCGAAAGAGTCCATAGTGACTGTTCAGCTGACACAAACAGACTCATTAAGTGACCCACCTTGAAATAGTCATAGGTTGTAACTGAACAATTGTAATTGACCAATCAGTAACGTCAAAATGCTTGCTAGCACTTCTTCCATTCAAAATGGTTCCCAAGGTATTGCTGGGAAAATAGCAGAATAGGAGAACCCTAAGCTTACTTTGTCCCATGGATATAGCTGGGTAACACTCACATCAGTGTAAATAACCCAGAAAATGACCTGAAGACTGGTGGAACAAACTCCACAAATAAATGTAGAGGAGAGGCCACATCAAAGAGGATAGGAAGGGCAGTGACCTGGTGAGGACTGAACAGATCTCAGGACTGTGTGGGAAGGAGGGACCCAGAGGCACTAAGAAAGGAGAGAAACAGACTATCACACCAGGGAGCCTGCACAAGGAAGAAGAATCCCCCTAACATTTGGCTTTGAAAACCAGAGAGGCAGAATTTCAAAAGTTCTTACAACCAACAGAACTTAAAATCTGGAATTAAAAATCAGCAAGCTTTGCTCTTGGAGAGCTGGGAGGGCAAGAGGAAACTGAGCCCCCCCCCCCTCCTCTGCTTAGAGAGAACACAAGAGCCTGCAGAGATACAGCACAGATGCAGCAGTTTGAAAAACACCTGGGGCATATGGGAGGGTTATTTACTCATCTTCGAGTGTGTCTGGAGGGACAGAGATTGTTGGGAAACTCCTCCAGGAACAAAGAAGCTGGCAGGCGCTACCTCCCTCCCTCTGCTCCCAAGCGTAAACACACAGCCACCTGTGGAAACATATACTACCTAACTTGCTTATACCATGCCCTGCCTCCCCAACTCCCCTGTGCTTTGGCAGACCCACCTCTTCAACCACCCCTCCCAACTCATGTGCTTTGTGGGGCCTTAGTCCCAGTGGCAGCAAAGTTCCTTTTCCCAGAGGACCTGTAAGCAAACTTGCTAAAACTGCAAGCTCCATCCCCATGTACTTTGTGGATCTGCCCCTTCTAATACACTCTTGGCCAGAGCCCATTCAAATCAGGGCCACAAGCCTAGCAGTGTGCAAGCAGCCCTGACAGGACAATTCCCACTCCAAAGTGACTCTTGCCCTGGAGAGAGGGAAAGATATCCATACACACCAGATCAACTGTGGCCCCAGCAATAGTCTGGAGGCAGACAGCTAGCTGGTCTGACTGCAGGCCCCACCCACCAACAAAAGCTTCTCAGGGCACAACACAGGGAAAGAACTACAGTTTGGTGATATTGCATCTCTGGCAAATGCCTGGTCTGACTCAACTCAAGCCCAAGACAGCCACAGACTGATCCACCAACACCAGAGGGACCAAACACTGCCCACAACAGGCAAAGAGAGCCACTGCAGATGACTGAAGGAAAAAGCAGGTTGGTCACAATAGCAGGGTGCACCCAACATGTACAGGGTGATTTTAGCCAAACAGACTTGAGCAATGGAATGTAGAAAGGGTCCACAACAACCACCTGGCTGAATACAGACAGGCCCATCAGGTGACCTACCTCAAAATATCCATAAGGCCCTAACTAACCAATAGGCTACTGTGACTAATAGGTATGCACAGTTACCAAAAAAAGGAAAATTCCATATGTCTCCGTACCTCCTCACTTTTCCCTCGTTAAAAACAGCCCCTTCCCACTACCTAGTCGCAGAGAGCCTCTTCTTTGCTGTTCCGCCTGCCACTTCCTTGAGGTGCATTCCACTCTCACTGCCTCTTGACACACAGCCTTCTCCTCTGCTCTCCTGGCCACAGTGAATACACTGTGGTGCATCCAGTAAACTTCTATCTCTTTTGTTCTGTCTCAGGTGAATTCTTTTACCTCCCACACCGCTGGCTTCCACCTGATCATCACCCCACATTTGGGGGATCCTATCCGATCAAGAGACACCCATTTAGACACCACACAACACATAGGAGACACCTCTAAGATGTCAGTTCTGGTAAACAGGGAACACTGTACTGCAGAGCACTACAGTATCTCTTCTTTATAAGGCCACACCTTTCAAGAACAGGAGACATATCTGACTTACGTAACATACAGAAACAGACAGAAAGGTAGATAAAATGAGGAGAGGAATATATGTCCCAAATGAAAGAACAGGACAAAACCACAGCAAGAGACTTAATTGACACAGAGATAAGTAATATACATGACAGATAATTAAAAGTAATAATCATAGCTGATATAGGAAGATGGCGGCGTAGGAGGACGCTGGGCTCACCGCGCGTCCTGCTGATCACTTAGATTCTACCTACACCTGCCTAAATAACCCAGAAAACCACCAGAGGATTAGCAGAACGGAGTCTCAGGAGTCAAGCGCAGATGAGAGGCCCACGGAAGAGGGTAGGAAGGGCGGCGAGGCGGTGCGCGCTCCACGGACTGGCGGGAGGGAGCCGGGGCGGAGGAGCAGCCTGCCAGCCAAGCAGAGCCCCAAGTCTGGCTGGCAAAAGCGGAGGGGCCGGAAGGACTGTATTCCGACAGCAAGCGTGACTTAGCGTCTGGGAGGTCATAAGTTAACAGCTCTGCTCAGAAAGCGGGAAGGCTGGAGGACAAAGGGAGGGAGAGCTGCTGAGCCCCCGGACGGCAGAGCTCAGCTTGGCGGGGAACAAAGGCGCCAGCGCCATCTCCCCCGCCCATCCCCCAGCCAAAATCCCAAAGGGAACCAGTTCCTGCCAGGGAACTTGCTGGCTCCGCACAAACACCCAGCTCTGTGCTTCTGCGGAGCCAAACCTCCGGCAGCGGATCTGACTCCCTCCCGCTGCCACAGGGCTCCTCCTGGAGTGGATCACCTAAGGAGAAGCGAGCTAAGCCTGCCCCTCCACCCCCCGTGCACCTTGCCTACCCACCCCAGCTAATACGCCAGATCCCCAGCAACACAAGCCTGGCAGTGTGCAAGTAGCCCAGACGGGACACGCCACCCCACAGTGAATCCCGCCCCTAGGAGAGGGGAAGAGAAGGCACACACCAGTCTGACTGTGGCCCCAGCGGTGGGCTGGGGGCAGACATCAGGACTGACTGCGGCCCCGCCCACCAACTCCAGTTATACACCACAGCACGGGGGAAGTGCCCTGCAGGTCCTCACCACTCCGGGGACTATCCAAAATGACCAAACGGAAGAATTCCCCTCAGAAGAATCTCCAGGAAATAACAACAGCTAATGAACTGATCAAAAAGGATTTAAATAATATAACAAAGTGAATTTAGAATAATAGTCATAAAATTAATCACTGGGCTTGAAAACAGTATAGAGGACAGCAGAGAATCTCTTGCTACAGAGATCAAGGGACTAAGGAACAGTCACGAGGAGCTGAAAAACGCTTTAAACGAAATGCAAAACAAAATGGAAACCACGACGGCTCGGCTTGAAGAGGCAGAGGAGAGAATAGGTGAACTAGAAGATAAAGTTATGGAGAAAGAGGAAGCTGAGAAAAAGAAGATAAAAAAAAATCCAGGAGTATGAGGGGAAAATTAGAGAACTAAGTGATACACTAAAAAGAAATAATATACGCATAATTGGTATCCCAGAGGAGGAAGAGAGAGGGAAAGGTGCTGAAGGGGTACTTGAAGAAATAATAGCTGAGAACTTCCCTGAACTGGGGAAAGAAAAAGGCATTGAAATCCAAGAGGCACAGAGAACTCCCTTCAGACGTAACTTGAATCGATTTTCTGCACAACATATCATAGTGAAACTGGCAAAATACAAGGATAAAGAGAAAATTCTGAAAGCAGCAAGGGATAAACGTGCCCTCACATATAAAGGGAGACCTATAAGACTCGTGACTGATCTCTCTTTTGAAACTTGGCAGGCCAGAAAGCACTGGCACGATATCTTCAGTGTGCTAAACAGAAAAAATATGCAGCCGAGAATCCTTTATCCAGCAAGTCTGTCATTTAGAATAGAAGGAGAGATAAAGGTCTTCCCAAACAAACAAAAACTGAAGGAATTGTCACCACGAAACCAGCCCTACAAGAGATCCTAAGGGGGATCCTGTGAGACAAAGTACCAGAGACATCACTACAAGCATAAAACATACAGACATCACAATGACTCTAAACCCGTATCTTTCTATAATAACACTGGATGTAAATGTATTAAATGCGCCAACAAAAGACATAGGGTATCAGAATGGATAAAAAAAACAAGACCCATCTATTTGCTGTCTACAAGAGACTCATTTTAGACCTGAGGACACCTTTAGATTGAGAGTGAGGGGATGGAGAACTATTTATTATGCTACTGGAAGCCAAAAGAAAGCTGGAGTAGCCATACTTATATCAGACAAACTAGACTTTAAATTAAAGGCTGTAACAAGAGATGAACAAGGGCATTATATAATAATTACAGGGTCTATCCATCAGGAAGACCTAACAATTATAAATGTCTATGCGCCGAATACCGGAGCCCCCAGATATATAAAACAATTACTCATAAACATAAGCAACCTTATTGATAAGAATGTGGTCATTGCAGGGGACTTTAACACCCCACTTACAGAAATGGATAGATCATCTAGACACACAGTCAATAAAGAAACAAGGGCCCTGAATGATACATTGGATCAGATGGACTTGACAGATATATTTGGAACTCTGCATCCCAAAGCAACAGAATATACTTTCTTCTCGAGTGCACATGGAACATTCTCCAAGATAGATCATATACTGGGTCACAAAACAGCCCTTCATAAGTTTACAAGAATTGAAATTATACCATGCATACTTTCAGACCACAATGCTATGAAGCTTGAAATCAACCACAGGAAAAAGTCTGGAAAACCTCCAAAAACGTGGAGGTTAAAGAACACCCTACTGAAGAATGAGTGGGTCAACCAGGCAATTAGAGAAGAAATGAAAAAATTTATGGAAACAAACGAAAATGAAAATACAACAATCCAAACGCTTTGGGACGCAGCGAAGGCAGTCCTGAGAGGAAAATACATTGCAATCCAGGCCTATCTCAAGAAACAAGAAAAATCCCAAATACAAAATCTAACAGCACACCTAAAGGAAATAGAAGCAGAACAGCAAAGGCAGCCTAAACCCAGCAGAAGAAGAGAAATCATAAAGATCAGAGCAGAAATAAACAATATAGAATCTAAAAAAAACTGTAGAGCAGATCAACGAAACCAAGAGTTGGTTTTTTGAAAAAATAAACAAAATTGACAAACCTCTAGCCAGGCTTCTCAAAAAGAAAAGGGAGATGACCCAAAGAGATAAAATCATGAACGAAAATGGAATTATTACAACCAATCCCTCAGAGATACAAACAATTATCAGGGAATACTATCAAAAATTATATGCCAACAAATTGGACAACCTGGAAGAAATGGACAAATTCCTAAACACCCACACTCTTCCAAAACTCAATCAGGAGGAAATAGAAAGCTTGAACAGACCCATAACCAGCGAAGAAATTGACTTGGTTATCAAAAATCTCCCAACAAATAAGAGTCCAGGACCAGATGGCTTCCCAGGGGAGTTCTACCAGACGTTTAAAGCAGAGATAATACCTATCCTTCTCGAGCTATTCCAAGAAATAGAAAGGGAAGGAAAACTTGCAGACTCATTCTATGAAGCCAGTATTACTTTGATTCCTAAACCAGACAGAGACCCAGTAACAAAAGAGAACTACAGGCCAATATCCCTGATGAATATGGATGCAAAAATTCTCAATAAGATACTAGCAAATCGAATTCAACAGCTTATAAAAAGAATTATTCACCATGATCAAGTGGCATTCATTCCTGGGATGCAGAGCTGGTTCAACATTCTCAAATCAATCAACGTGATACATCACATTAATAAAAAAAAGAGAAGAACCATATGATCCTGTCAATCGATGCAGAAAAGGCCTTTGACAAAATCCAGCACCCTTTCTTAATAAAAACCCTTGAGAAAGTTGGGATAGAAGGAACATACTTAAAGATCATAAAAGCCATTTATGAAAAGCCCACAGCTAACATCATCCTCAATGGGGAAAAACTGAGAGCTTTCCCCCTGAGATCAGGAACACGACAGGATGCCCACTCTCACCACTGTTGTTTAATATAGTGTTGGAAGTTCTAGCATCAGCAATCAGACAACAAAAGGAAATCAAAGGCATCCAAATTGGCAAAGATGAAGTCAAGCTTTCGCTTTTTGCAGATGACATGATATTATACATGGAAAATCCGATAGACTCCACCAAAAGTCTGCTAGAACTGATACAGGAATTCAGCAAAGTTGCAGGATACAAAATCAATGTACAGAAATCAGTTGCATTCTTATACACTAACAATGAAGCAACAGAAAGACAAATAAAGAAACTGATCCCATTCACAATTGCACCAAGAAGCATAAAATACCTAGGATTAAATCTAACCAAAGATGTACAAGATCTGTATGCTGAAAACTATAGAAAGCTTATGCAGGTAATTGAAGAAGATATAAAGAAATGGAAAGACATTCCCTGCTCATGGATTGGAAGAATAAATATTGTCAAAATGTCAATACTACCCAAAGCTATCTACACATTCAATGCAATCCCAATCAAAATTGCACCAGCATTCTTCTCAAAACTAGAACAAGCCATCCTAAAATTCATATGGAACCACAAAAGGCCCCGAATAGCCAAAGTAATTTTGAAGAAGAAGACCAAAGCAGGAGGCATCACAATCCCAGACTTTAGCCTCTACTACAAAGCTGTAATCATCAAGACAGCATGGTATTGGCACAAAAACAGACACGTAGACCAATGGAATAGAATAGAAACCCCAGAACTAGACCCACAAACGTATGGCCAACTCATCTTTGACAAAGCAGGAAAGAACATCCAATGGAAAAAGGACAGTCTCTTTAACACATGGTTTTGGGAGAACTGGACAGCAACATGCAGAAGGTTGAAACTAGACCACTTTCTCACACCATTCACAAAACTAAACTCAACATGGATAAAGGACCTGAATGTGAGACAGGAAACCATCAAAACCCTAGAGGAGAAAGCAGGAAAAGACCTGTCTGACCTCAGCCGTAGCAATCTCTTACTCGACACATCCCCAAAGGCAAGGGACTTAAAAGCAAAAAGGAATTACTGGGACCTTATGAAGATAAAAAGCTTCTGCACAGCAAAGGAAACAACCAACAAAACTAAAAGGCAACCAACGGAATGGGAAAAGATATTTGCAAATGACATATCGGACAAAGGGCTAGTATCCAAAATCTATAAAGAGCTCACCAAACTCCACACCCGAAAAACAAATAACCCAGTGAAGAAATGGGCAGAAAACATGAATAGACACTTCTCTAAAGAAGACATCCGGATGGCCAACAGGCACATGAAAAGATGTTCAACGTCGCTCCTTATCAGGGAAATACAAATCAAAACCACACTCAGATATCACCTCACGCCAGTCAGAGTGGCCAAAATGAAGAAATCAGGAGACTATAGATGCTGGAGAGGACGTGGAGAAACGGGAACCCTCTTGCACTGTTGGTGGGAATGCAAATTGGTGCAGCCGCTCTGGAAAGCAGTGTGGAGGTTCCTCAGAAAATTAAAAATAGACCTACCCTATGACCCAGCAATAGCACTGCTAGGAATTTACCCAAGGGATACAGGAGTACTGATGCATAGGGGCACTTGTACCCCAATGTTTATAGCAGCACTCTCAACAATAGCCAAATTATGGAAAGAGCCTAAATGTCCATCAACTGATGAATGGATAAAGACATTGTGGTTTATATACACAATGGACTACTACGTGGCAATGAGAAAGAATGAAATATGGCCCTTTGTAGCAATGTGGATGGAACTGGAGAGTGTGATGCTAAGTGAAATAAGCCATACAGAGAAAGACAGATACCATATGTTTTCACTCTTATGTGGATCCTGAGAAACTTAACAGAAACCCATGGGGGAGGGGAAGGAAAAAAAAAAAAAAGAGGTTAGAGTGGGAGAGAGCCAAAGCATAAGAGACTCTTAAAAACTGAGAACAAACTGAGGGTTGATGGGGGGTGGGAGGGAGGGGAGGGTGGGGGATGGGTATTGAGGAGGGCACCTTTTGGGATGAGCACTGGGTGTTGTATGGAAACCAATTTGACAATTTCATATATTGGAAAAAATAAATAAATAAAAGTAATAATCATACTCATAGGACTTGAAAAAGAGTGGAGGGCATCAGTGAGACCCTTAACAAAGAGATGAAAAAGAATCAATCAGAGATGAAGAACACAATAAATGAAATTAGATGGAATAAATAGTAGACTAGAGGAAGCAGAAGAACAGATCAGCAACCTGGAGGACAGAGTAATGGAAAGTAATCAAGGTGAACAACAACAAAAAATTATGCAAAATAGAATAGATTTAGGGAACTCATTGACTCCCTCAAGCATAATAACATTTGCATTATACAGATCCCAGAAAGAGAAGAGAGCAAAAAGTGACCAGAAAACTACCCAAATCTGGGGAAGAAAACAGAAATTCAGATCCAGGAGGCAGGGATCCCCCAACAAAATTAACCAAAGGAGAAAGAACTAAGACAAATAGTAATTAAAATTGTAAAAAGTAGTGATAGTAATTTTAAAAGCAGCAAGAGAAAAGAAAACAGTTATATACAAGGGTAATTCCATAAGTTTATCAGATGGTTTTTTTAGCAGAAATTTTTGCAGGTCAGAAGGGGCACGATATACTCAAAGTGCTGAATTGAAAAAATCTGCAGCCAAGAATACTCTATCCAGCAACTCTGTCATTCAGAACAGAAGAACAAATAAAGAGTTTCCAGACAAACAAAAGTTAAATGAATTCATGACCACCACTAAAGCAGCCCTACAAGAAATGCTAAAGGGGACTCTTTGAGTGGAAAGGAAAGATCATAAGTAAGAATAAGGAAATTAGGGAGCATAAAAGCAGTAAAAATAAGTATATCTGTAAAAATCAGTCAAGCAACTCACAAAATTAAAGGATGTAAAACATGATACCATATATCACAAAATAAAAGGATATAAAATATGACACCAACATGTGGGTGGGGGAGAGGAGTGAAAAATGGACTCAAACTTAAGCAACCATCAGCTTAATATAGACTACTACATGCAGAAGATGTTGTATACCAAACTCGTTCTATGATGCTAGCATTACCCTGATACTAAAATCAGATAAAGACACTATCCAAAAAAGACAGCCAGGGGTGCTGTGTGGCTTAGTTGGTTGAACATCCAACTCTTGATTTTGGCTGAGGTCATGATCCCAGGGTCATGGGACTGAACCCCACATTGGGCTCTGTGCTGAGCATGCAGCCTGCCTAAGATTCTCTCTCTCTCTTTCTCTGCCTCTTCCCCTTCTCTTTTACACTCTCTCTAAAATACAAAGAGAGAGTGAGAGAGAGAACTACAGGTCAATATTGCTAATGAACATAGATGCGAAATCCTCAACAAAATGCTAACAAACTGAAGCCAACAATACATTAAGAGAATCATTCATCACAAGCAAGTGCAATTTATTCCACATGCAAGAGTGGTTCAATATTTGCAAATCAATCAACATGATACATCACATCAATAAGAAAAAGGATAAAAACTATATGATCATTTCAGTGGATTCAGAAAAAGCATTTCACAAAGTACAACAACATTCATGATAAAATCCATCAACAGGGCACCTGGCTGGCTCAGTTGGTGGAACATGTGACTCTTGATCTCAGGGTCAAGAGTTTGAACCCCACATTGGGCTTAGAGCTTACTTAAAATAAACACAGAATAGGTTTAGAGGGAATACATCTCAACATAATAAAGGCTACATATGAAAAGCCCACAGCTACCATCATATCAATGGGGCGAGAGCTGTTCCCCAACATCAGGAACAAAAGTATCTACTCTCACCCTTTTATTCAACATGGTACTGGAAGTCCTAGCCACAGCAATCAGACAAGAAAAAAGAAATAGAAGACCTTTATTAGTAAGGAAGAAGTAAAACTTTCATTATTTGTAGATGACATGATACTATATATAGAAAACTCTAAACATTTCACCAAAAATAACTAGTATAACTGATTAATGAATTCAGTAATGTCACAGGATACAAAAATCAATGTGAAGAAATCATGTGCATTTCTATACACCTTAATGAAGCAGCAAGAAGAGAAATTAAGAAAACAACCCCATTTAAAATTGCACCAAAAATAATAAAGTACCCAAAAATAAATTTAACCAAGGAGGTGAAATACCTGTACTCAGAAAACTATAAAACATTGATGAGAGAAATTGAAGATTATACAAATAGAAAGATAGTCCATGCTTATGGACTGAAAGAACAAATATTATTAAAATGTCCATACTATCAAAAGCAATCTACAGATTTAATGCAATCCCTATCAAAATACCAACAATATTTTTCGCAGAACTAGAACAATCCTTAAATTTCTATGGAAACATAAAAGACCCTGAATAGCCAAAGAAATCTTGAAAAAGCAAAGCTGGAGTCATCCCAGTTCCAGATTTCAAATTTTATTATAAAGCTGTAATAATCAAAACTGCATGGTTCTGGCACAAAAATAGACATATAGATCAATGGAACAGAATAGAAAGCCCAGAGATAAACCCACCATTATATGGCCAATTAATCTACAACAAAACAGGATAGAATATGCAATGGGAAAAAGTTTCTTCAACAAATGGTGTTGAGGAAATGGGACAGCTACATGCAAAAGAATATAACTGAACAACTTTCTACATCATACACAAAAATAAATTCAAAATGGATTATAGATCTAAACGTGAGACCTGAAACCACAAAAATCCTAGAAAAGAGCACAGGCAATAATTTCTCCGACATTGATCATAACAACAGTTTTCTAAATAGGTCTCCTGAGGCAAGGGAAATAAAAGCAAAAATAAACTATTGGGACTACATCAAGATAAAAACCTTCTGCACAACAGAGGGAACAGTCAAAAAAATTAAAAGGCAACCTACAGAGTAGGTGAAGATGTTTATAAATGACATATTTGATAAAGGGTTAATATCCAAAATATGTAAAGAACATTTACAACTCAACAGCCAAAAAACAAATAATCCAATTTAAAAATGGGCTGAAGACATGAACAGACATTTCTTCAAATAAGACATCCAGATGGCCAACAGATACATGAAAAGATGCTCAACATCACTCATCCTCAGGGAAATGCAAATCAAAACTACCATGAGAGGGGCATCTGGGTGGCTCAGTTGGTTAAGCACTGACTCTTGATTTTAGCTCAGGTCATGATCTCACAGTAGTGAGATGGAACCCCATGTTGGGCTCTGTGCTGGGTGTGGAGCCTGTTTGGGATTCTCTCTGTCTTTCCCTCTGTCCCTCCCCCACTTTCACTCTCTCTCTCTCTCTCAAAAAAAAAAGTAAGTGGTTGTAACAAAAAAACAAAAACAAATTACAATGAGATATCACCTCACAGATATCAGAATGGCCAATATCAACAACATAAGGCACAACACGTGTTGGTGAGGATGTGGGGAATGCTCTTGCACTGTTGGGAATGTAAAATGGTGCAGCCACTTAGAAAAATAGTATGGAAGCTTCTCAAAAAAATCAATAGAACTACCACATGATCCAGCAATTGCACTACTGGGCATTTACCCAAAGAATACAAAAACACTAATTCAGAGGGATACATGCACACCTATGTTTACAGCAGTATTATTTACAACAGCCAAATTATGAAACCAGCCCAAGTGTCCATTGATAGATGAATGGATAAAGATGTGGTATATATATACATAATGAAATATTATTCAGCCATAAAAAAGAATGAAATCTTGCCATTTGCAACAACATAGATGGATCAAGAGAGTATAATGCTAAATGAACTAAGTCAGGGAAAGACAAATACCATATGATTTTACTCATATGTGGAATATAAGAAATTAAATAAACAAAGGTGAAGAAAGGGACAAACCAAAAAAACCCGACTCTTAACTACAGAGAACAAACTGATTACCAGAGGGGATGTAGGTAGGGGGCCGGGTAAAATAGGTGAAGGGGATTAACAGTACACTTATGGTGGGGTGCCTGGCTCTTTCAGTCAATAGAATGTTCAACTCTTGATCTAAGTGTTGTGAGTTCGAGCCCCACGGTGGGTGTGGAGATTACTTAAAATCTTAAAAAAAAAGTACACTTATGATGAGCCCTGAGTAATTTATAGAATTGTTGAATCACTATATTGCATACCTGAAACTAATATAACACTGTATGTTAACTCTACTGGAATTAAAAAAAAAAAAAAAAAAAAAAAACAACAGTTGTTCCCAAGGTCTTGGTAAATACAAGAAAAAGAAAAGAGTTATGGGGCAGGTAGTTTTGTAAAGCTCACACTACCCATTCCAATTCTTGTTTTGCTATACTAAATAGACTGGAAGGTACAATATTTTAAAGACTTCCTATCCATAGGCATCCACCTAGGCTTTATCAGAGAAACAACACACTTGAGAGCAATGTATGGTAGCATTTGCACATGAGAAGACTTGCAGATGGCAAGCCTTGTGGTGGTGATGTCTGGTTCCCTTGGGGCTTCTGTGGCAGATTTCTGGCATCTATGCCTAAGTATGGAGTGGCAGCATTTTTCCTTGTTGTGTAGCAACCAAGCTCAGCATCTCCTACCCCTCTAGATATTGTGACCTCATTAATATCATCCTTAATATTCTTTTTCCTTAAATTAATAAAGTGCTATGTTAGAAGCAGCCAGGAGTCTTGGCCAAGAAAAGGAATTTTGGTTAAAAAGGAAAAAATAAATTTCTCATTATTTGCATATTATATGATTGAGTATAGAGGAAAATCTGTTAAACATGATAAATACAAGTAACTATAATATCATTTTGAAAAGTTATTATGAAAGTAGAGATAAAATGCTACTTATGTTTGGAAGGAAAAGAGAACTTCTAGCTTTGGGAGCCCTGTGATGGTGGGAAGATGCTGAGGGGCGGTAGGCATGTGGTTATGCTGTATAATCCTTTAAATGCTGATGAACTCAGTTTGCTACTGTTCTAAATAAGACATTTATATCAATTCATTAACAGTCTATAGTTTTCTTTCCTGTGGTGCCTTAGTCTCACATTGGTATCAAGGTGATACTGACCTCTTAAACTGAGTTAAGAAGTGTTTTTTCCTCTTCAATTTTTTTGAAGAATTTGAGAAGGAGAAAGATTGGTGTTCTTCGTATGTTTTATAGAATTCAACAGTGAAGCCATCTGGTCCAAGGCTTTTCTCTGGAGGTTTTCCATTATGAATTCAATCCCAAACTAGTCATAAGTTCTATTCAGATTTTACATTTCTTTATTCAGTCCTTTTAAAAAATTTTTTTAAAGTTTATTTATTTTGAGAAAGAGAGAGAGAAAGTGTGTGTGTGTGTGTGTGTGCACGCATGTGTGTGCATGCTCACAGGCTGGGGGAGGGATAGAGAGAGAGAGAGTCCCAAACAGGCTTTGCCTTATTAGTGCAGAGCCTGACACAGGGCTTGAACTCACAAACCGTGAGATCATGACCTGAGCCAAACTTACGAGTCAGATGCTTAACTGACTGAGCCATTCAGGTGCCCCTTCAGTCCTTTTAGTTTGCATGTTTTTAGGATATGTCCCTTTCACCTAGGTTATCCGATTATTGGGGTACAATTTTCCATAGTACTCTTATAACCCTTTTTATTTCCATGAAGTTGGTAGTAATGTGCCCTGTTGCGTTTCTTATTTAATAATTTAAATCTTTAGGGCACCTGGGTGGCTCAGTCAGTGGAGTGTCTGACTTCTGATTTTGGCCCAGGTCATGATCTCATGGTTCATGAGATCAAGCCCCAGATCAGGCTCTACACTGACAGCACGGAGCCTGCATGGGATTCTCTCTCCCCTTCTCTTTCTGCCCCTACCCTGCTTGCTGCTGCTCTCTCTTAAAATAAAAAAATATATAAAAATTTTTTTTAAATCCTCTTCTTGTCTTAGTCATTGTAGCTAAATATTTGTCAATTTTGTTGACCTTTTTAAGTGGGATTTATTTTTGGAATACAAAAATGGTACAATATATGAAATGTAACACACCACAGTAATAGAATGGAGGAAAAACTCAAATAATTTCAACTGATATAGAATACACATTTTAACACCCTGATAAAAAAAACACTTCAACAAACTAGGGGTAAAAGGAAACTTTCTCAACATGGTAAAGACCATCTATGAAAACTGAACAGTTAATATCCTCAGTGGTGATAGTCTGAAAACATTTTTCCTAAGATCAAGCCAAGGATGCCCACTTTCACCACTTCTATTCACCATAGTATTGGAAGTCCTAGTCAGAGCAGTTAGGCAAGAACAGTAACAGACATCTAAGTCTAATGGAAGAATTAAATTATTTCAGTTCACAGATGAGATGAACTTCTATGTAGAAAACTCTAAGTAGTCCACAAAAATCTCCCTCTAGAACCAATAAATGGATCCAGCAAAGTTGCAAAATATAAAATCAATACTTTTAAAAAAAGTTGCATTTCTATACGATAACAGACAATCTGAAAAGAAAAATAAAATTATTCCATTTACGCTAGCATCAAAAAGAATAAAATACTTAGGGACAGATTTACCCAAGGAGGTTCAAGATTTGTAAGTTGAAACTTTATTAAACATTGATGAAAGAAGTTAAAGACAAAAATAAATGGAAAGTCATCCATTATTGATGGCCTGGAAGACTTAATATTGTTGAGATGATAATACACAAAGTAATCTATAGATTCAATGCAATTTCTATTAAAATACCAGCATTTTGTTTCTTGCAGAAATAGAAAAACCAATCCTAGAATTCATATGGAGTAAGGGGCCCCAAGTAGCCAAAACTGTTTTTATAAAAAACAAAGTTAAAGGCCTCATACTTCTTGATTTCAAAGCTTACCACAAAGCTAAGGTAATCAAAACTGTGATATGGGCTTAAGGATAGACATATAGACCAATAGACTGGAATAAAGAGCCCACAATGAATTCTCACAGACATGGTCAAGTGATTTTGACAAGGGTGCTAAAACCATTCAATGGTACAAGCAATGCTTTTTTCAACAAATGGTGCTGGGAAAACTGGGTATCAACATGCCAATGAATGAAATTGTTATCATACACCACATATAAAAATTAGGGTAAAGTGGATCTTTACAGCTGAAACTGTAAAAATCTGGAGGAAAACAGAGCATTATCTTCATGATACTGGATTTGGTGATGTTTTCTTGGATATGACATCAGAAGCACAGGCAATAAAAGAAATAGATCAATTGGACTTCATCCAAATTCAAAACTTTTGTGCAAAATTTAAAACTATCAAGAGAGTGAACGGCAATCCACAGAAGAGGAGAAAATATTTGCAAATCATGTATCTACAGAAGATTAATATCCAGGATATAGAGCAAATTCTTAAAACTCAACAATAAAAGTAACTGCAATTAAAAACTGGCAAAGCAGCTTCCACAGTCATACAGGATGCTGCCAATGAAGGCTATTTCTCTCTCAATCCATCAGAACTACTGAGTCATGAGCTGTATCACTGAGGGGCTAGAAGAAGCTGGGAGAGTGGCAGATAGCACTCTTAGATGGCATTAGTGACACACAGTTCCTGTGTCAGACGCTGCTTGCAGAAGTCACTGGGATGGCTTGCATGTGGATTCCCCCTAGGTGGCACATGGGCATGCTTAGCACCCGATATGGCTCACCCATGCATCCCCAAATCCTGTGGCTGACTCCCAGTGTGCACTCCTGATGGTACTGGGGTGAGCTTTGGCAGATAGCTAGTGGGTATGCACAGACATTTGGCTTGGATCTGGAGGCCATCTGGAGATGCCACAAACTTGAGGCTTAAGCCTGCCCTCAGTGAAGCAAAAGGAAGGCTGTCAGAATGTGATCTGGTGCATTACAGGATTGAGAGAAGACATTCAGATTTAATAATTCAGCCAAAAGAGAAAGCAAAAAACATTGAGCATAGAAGATCTGAGAAAGTCTTAGAATCCTTAGCAAGGATGACAGAAGTTATTTCTTTCCTAAAGGCAGTTATTAAAAACTGGAGATGACCCCTACCTCAAATGTGAAGACAGCAACACAAGACTTGAAAGAACATGAAAAATCAAAGAAACATGACAACACTAAAGGATCACAATAATCTTCCAGTAACCAAGTCTCCTAAGGCCAAGATGACCATGTAGAAGGACCCTAAGCTCATCCCATCCCACGTTTACAGCTAGGTATCACTCACAGCTGAGTAAATAAGCTGAGAATAATCGGAAGATGGGCAGCACAAACTCCATAACTAAAAGTAGAGAAGCTGCATCTGAGAGGTTAGGAAGGGCAGAAATGGTGGTCAGGACCTGCCCCCAGGAGGGAGGGAGCTGCTGGCACAGAATGGAGAAAGCACCAGAGAGCCCATATGGGAAAGACAAATCCCCATAACAGCTGTCCTTGAAAATCAGAGGGGCTGAATTCTATGAGTTTGTATGTAACCAGTGGGACTTGGGGCCCGGAGCTTTAAAAGTCAGCTGGTTCAGCACTGGGCAAGCCAGGAGGATGAGTGATAGCTGAGTCCTCACCCATAAGAGACAACAGCCCATGGGGAGGCAACACTTTGCATAAGGTCTGGGGTAAATGGGGAAAAGATCTGTTTATATGAATTTTGGAGTGTGTTGGGGGACTTCTGGACCAAAGGATCTGGCAGGAGCCATCTTCCTCCCCCCCAGTCCCCAGTGTAAACACAGAGCCACCTGCAGGAGGCAGTGCTGCACAGACACTTGCTACCTAACCTGGTAGCAGGGCACCTGCCCACAAGTTCTCTAAGCCTGCTGGCCTCTGCCCTGGGCTAAATGCAAATTTTGTTAATGCCACTGTGTGCCATGCCCTCAGCCATTGCACTTTGGGGGATCCAGCCAAGAACTAGTGACTCATCACCAATTATGCTAACACTGCCAGCCTGTTCTGGTGCCTTCCTGTGGTCATGTCTCCTGACACCCGGGCTGCCTGGGTTTCAGTAACACCAGAGATCAAGCACAGACAACAACAGGCGAAGAGTCAGTGCAGATGTCTGGACTGAAAGGAAAAGCGACTCAGACAAAATAGTAGGACTCAAGCAACACATGTAGGAGACTCCCCTGAAGTGGCAAGTTTCTGATAAACAGGGGACACTGCAGTGAAGGGCACTACAGGACCTCTTGTTCATAAAGCCACTACTCTCAAGAGCAGAAGATGTAGCTGACTTTTCCTAACACACGGAAACAGACACAGCAAGGTAGACAAGGGAGAGGAATAATATGTCCCAAATGAAAGAACAGGACAAAATCACAGCAGGAGATCTAAGAGAACAGAAATAAGTCATATACCTGATGAAGAATTTAATTTTTTTAATGTTTATTTTTGAGAGACTGAGAGACAGAGAGACACAGAGAGAGGAGACAGAGCACAAGCGGGGATGGGGCAGAGAAAGAGGGAGACAGAATCTGAAGCAGGCTCCAGGCTTTGTGCTGACAGCTCATAAAGACACTCAGTGGACTTCAGAAAAGGGTAGAAGACATCAGTGAGACCCTTGACAAAGAAACAACATATCAGAGATGAAGAACTCAATAAGTGAAATTAAAAATACAACAGATGCAATCAATAGAAAGCTACGGGAAGCAGAGGAATGTATCAGTGACCTAGAGGATAGAGTAATGAAAATCAATCAAGCTGAACAGGTGAGAGATGTATAAATACTGCTTAATGAGAATAGATTTAGAGAACTCAGTGATACCATCAAAAGCAATAACATTCCTATTATAGGGATCCCAGGAGAGGAGAGGGAAAGGGGGCAGAAAATTCACTTGAAGAAATAATAGCTAAAAACTCCCCAAATCTGGGGAGGAAAACAGATCCAGATTCAAGAGGCACAGAGATTCCCTAGCAAAAGTCAACCCAAGGAGGTCCAACTAAGACACATAGTAATTAGAATGGGAAAAAATAGTGATAAAGAATTTAAAGGTTGCAAGAGAAAAGAAGACAGGTACATACCAAGGAAACCCCATAAGGCTATAAGCTGGTTTTTCAGCAGCAACTTTGCAGGCCAGAAGGGAGTGGCAGGATATATTCCAAGTGCTATACGGAAGAGATCTGCAGCCAAGAATATTCAATTCAGCAAGGCTGTCATTCAGAATAGAAGGAGAAATAAAGTTTCCAGATAAACAAGGGTAGAAAGAATTCATTACCACTAAAGCAGCCCGCTAAGAAATGTTAAGGGAGACTGAGTGGAAAACAAAAGCCGTAAGTCAGATTAAGAAAAATAGGAAGCACAAAAGCAAAAAAAGAAAAAAAAATAAGTTTATCTGTAAAATCAGGCAAGAGAAGACAAGAGGATGTAAAATATGATACCAAATATCCGAAATATGGAGGGGAGAGGAGTAAAGAATGAGTTCAAGATTAAGGACCATCAGCTTAATATATATTGCTACACGCATAAGATGTTACATATCAACTGAATGGTAGCCATAAATCAAAACAGTAATAGATACACAAAAAATAAAGAGCAAGGAATCTAAGTTTATCACTAAAGAAAACCAGCAAACCATGAAAGAGAGAAAGAGAAGAAAGGATAAGAGGCCGACTACAAAAACAACCACAAAACAAGTAACAAAATAGCAATAAATATGCATCTATCAATAATGTAAATGGACTAAATGCTCCAATCAAAAGAAAGGGTAACAGAGTGGATTAAAAAAACAAGACCCTAGGCGCCTGGGTGGTTCAGTTGGTTGAGCGTCTGACTTCGGCTCAGGTCAAGATCTCAGGGTTCGTGAGTTTGAGCCCCACATCAGGCTCACTGCTGTCGGTGCAGAGCCCACTTCAGATCCTCCGTCCTCCTCTCTCTCTGCCCCTCCCCAACTTGCTCTCTCTCAAAAATAAATAGAACATTTAAAAAAATAAAAAAAAATAAGACCCATCTATAGGCTGCCTACAAGAGACTCATTTCAGACCTAAAGACACATGCAGATTGAAATGAGGGGATGGAGAAACATTAATCACGCAAACGGATGTCAGAAGAAAGCTGGAATAGCAATATTCTGTTGGACGAAATAGAATTTAGAACAAAGTCTGCAGGAAGAAACAAAGAAGCACTATACATAATAATAAAGGGGGCTGCTGGAGCTACCGAGCAAGGTGGTGGCAGAACTGGAAACAGCATGTACACATTCCTCCCCCAGACTGGTTCTCCATTCCCAGCCTGGGTGCAGGATCCCTGCCTGCATGTATGGTGGGTGGAGAAGCTGAAGCCAGTGAGTAGCACATGAGAACCAGGGCATCTTCCCTCTGGAGGGACTCCTACCTAGTGCTGCACAATGGTCCAGAGGAGCTCTCCCACTTGCACCTATGGATAGGACAGCAGCCATCCTGGGATGAACAGGGGGCCTGTGCTGTGCTGGTCGTGCACCTCAACACCCTGCCTGGCGAGAGGCTGGTGCAGCACCGAGAGGTGCAAGGCAGTGAGTTTGACCTCTTCATGAGCTACTTCTCATGTGGCCTCAAGTACCAGAAAGGTGGAGTAGAGTCAGCATTTCACAAGACCTCCCCAGGGGCCACTCTAGCTGCCACCAAGAAACTCTACCAGATCAAGAGGAAGAAGAACATCCATGCCACTGAAAGGGCACTGAACTGAGACAGCTTCAACACTGGGGACTGCCCCATCCTGGACCTGGGCCAGAATATCTTTGCCTGGTGTGGTGGCAAGTTCGACATCCTGGAGCACTGCAAGGTGCAGTACCTGGACATGGCCATCTGGGACAGTGAGCGACAGGGCAAGGCCCAAGTGGAGATTGTCACTGATGGGGAAGAGCCTGTAGAGATGATCCAGGTCCTGGGCCCCACGCCTCATCTGAAGGAGGGCAATCCCGAGGAAGACCTCATGGCTGACCAGACAAATGCCAAGGCTGTGGCTCTGTATAAGGTCTCTGTTGCCACTGAACATCAACCTGACTAAGGTGACTGACTCCAGTCCCTTTGCCCTCAAGTTGCTGCTATCTGATGACTGCTTTGTGCTGGACAGTGATGCTTTGTGGCAAGCTCTACATCTGGAAGGGGTAAAAACCGAACAAGAATGAGTGGCATGTAGGCTCCACGTGGCTAAGGGCTTCATCTCCTGCATATGGTATGCCCCAAACACTCAGGTGGAGATTTTTCCCCAGAGTCATGAGAGCCCCATCTTCAAGCAATTATTCAAGGACTGAAAATGAGGATGGGCCTCTCCCTGCCCCCTGCCTACTTTCTCCTTCTCCAACTGCCTGATTAGTGCTGAGGTGCCCCCATGAAGTTTCAATAAATGAGACTAGTGCTTTCCTGGAAACAAAAATAAAGGAGACGATGCAACAAGGAGATATACAACAATTGTAAATATTTATGCGTCCAACATGGGAGCATCCAAATATATAACGCAGTTAATAACAACATAAGGGAACTAATCAATAGTAATACAATAATAGTAGAGGACCTTAAAACTCCACTTACATCAATGGACAGATCATCCAAACAGAAAATCAAAAAGCAAACAGTGGCTTTGAATGACACACTGGACCAGATGGATTTAACAGATATATTCAGAACATTCCCTCCTAAAAACAGCAGAATACACATTCTTTTCAAGTACACATGGAATGTTCTCCAGAATAGATCACATATTAGGCCACAAAACGTGCCTCAACAAATTTAGCCGGGAATGAGGGTGGGCGTCTCCCCTCCCTCTGCCCACTTTCTCCTTCTCCAGCTGCCTCAGTGCTGGGGTGCCCCATGGATGTTCCCATTTTCATTGTGACTGGGCCCCACAAATCATGCACCAGGCCCTGATCCCCACTTCACCAGTGACAGCCTGTCCATTTCTGAGTCCTTTCACCTTTGTGTCTCAGTTTTCTCACCTCTCAAACAGGAACGATATCCACCTTACTTCACAGAATTGATGTAAAACACACATACACTGGTTTGGAATATATAGATGCTTTAAGATACTGGTGGCATTGTTGTTCATAGGATTTTTTTTTTAAGTAGGCTCCATGCCCCTTACGGGACTTGAACTCACAATCCTGAAATCAAGACCTGAGCTGAGATCAAGTCAGATGCTTAACCGACTGAGCCACCCAGGTGCCCCCATGATGAAATATTTTTTAACCATTGCCCTTTCTGGAGTCTGAGTCTCTAGACAAAAAGATTTCTTATCCAAAATGAAGAAATGTAATTCATTATCTTCTATGGGGCTTGCCAGACTTTTGAGAGAGAACCTATATGACTCATTTGGTCCATAAAGATATCATTTATAGAGACTAGTGATCTCATGGAATTTATTTCTTCATGTGGCTAAAAGCAAAGTATGAACTGAAAGTGATGCCAAAACTCTGGACTTAGTCAACAGTCTTAAAGCCTAAACTTTCAAATTCTGTTTCTGATAAACCTTTAGTTAGTTTCTAAGCAGCTTGAGTAAAAACAACACAAGGAGAGTGGAGTTCCCTCAGCACCATCTCTGGGCAATCTGTAGAGATCAGACACTGTTGAGTGCAAATGAAAACACTGCTGTAAGCAGAGAGGCAAAAATGTCCCAGCACCAGTGTGGCTGCACTTAGGAACTCTGCCGGGTTGGAGGACAGAGTCCGAGAGCCAAGAAGAGACTAAGGCAGAAGCCGGGGTCCCAAATCTGAAAGCCCACTTCACACACACTTAGAACACACGGATAATATCCTGACCATTGGTCTGGGTGCCATTGTTAACCCACTGACATTGGGGGTTTCCTGAGCTCTCAATACATCCTCCTAAATCTCCCTAGAGACCATGCACAGATGACTGGCTTAGGGGTGGTGCTGGGATCTTGGGACAAGAGCTTGTGTCAAGAGGCTAGCCCTAAAGGCCCAAATTTGTAACTGATCAATAGGTTAACGAGTTGGTTGGGGGCAGAATTCCAATTGCTCCACCGCTCGTGCCTCCTACAAGTTGGCCAACATCTCCCTCCTCCAGGGCTGTGGAATCCACTTTGAAGTGTTCTCTCTGACTGGCCATCCCTCAGACGGGCCCTCCCACTGCCTAACCTTTACCCTTTCTAATTGCCCTGATCTCATCCCAACCTCCATTGCTATGTTTAAAGTCCACCTCTGGGGAACACACAGATTGAGTGTTCCAGATAACCCCCTTCCCAGTCCTGCTTGACATCTGGCCAGCAGGCTGCATACCTGGATTTCCTGGGACACTGGCTGGGGTTTGAGGAAAGACCTCAGCACCCAGCTGGCTTCAGGATGAAGCTGGCCACTGGCTTCTTGATTTTGTGGCTCAGCCTGTGGGGTGGCCCAGCTCGGAGTGACACCAGCCCTGATGCAGAGGAGTCCTATTCAGACTGGGGCCTTCGGCACATCAGGGGCAGTTTTGAATCTGTCAACAGCTACTTCGATTCCTTTCTGGAGCTGCTGGGAGGGAAAAATGGAGTCTGTCAGTACAGATGCCGATACGGTGAGTGCATGCGCGGTTTCTCTTCCTGGTGGGCCTGTGAACAGTGGGAGCAGGGTCTCAGTCTGTCACACACTTTTCCCTGCCATTCACCTCCTAAGTCGGTTTGCCAGATTCAGCAAATAAAAATACGGGATTCCCAGTGAAACGTGCGTTTCAAATAAACAACCAATAATTTGTTAATATATTTGAAATATTTGGGACACACTTACACTGACAAATTATCGGTTGTTTATCTGAAATGCACATTTCACTGAGTTTCCTGGATTTTTGCTAACAAACTTACTCCAGGGAAACGGCTTCATTTTAGTGAGCTTGTTGTGAGGCCATTACTTAGAAACAAGAAGTATGGGTGGGGGTCGGGGAGAAAATGAGGAGGTCTTTGTGAGGAGTTCCTAGGGATGAAAACTTGAGCTGAACATTCAGAGAAAATTCTACTGGGAGGTGAAACAGCTTCCTCAGTCACTCTGTGCTAAGCTTGGAGATGGATTCTTCTTTCCTCCTAATGTAGTTCACACCTCCCTGCCAGCTCTGTCAGTCCCTGATGGGCATCAGTGTGTCCGACCCTCCTAAGAGAGCTTACAGAGTATGACTGCCTCAATCAGCAATGGCAGGCCTTCAGGGGTTAGGAAGGGCTTGCTGTCAGCTGTCTCTGCCCACCAAGGACCAGGCCCTGAGCAGGTCTCAGACTGTCCCTCAGGCCTGGCGTCAGATGTACCGTTGTGAACGGGTAGGGCACTACCCTGCCTGAGTTGTAAAGAGGGTACGTGGGAGCCAGGGTGCACTTCCAGCTGCCAGGAATTGTCCCTGGTGTCAGTTCTTCCTTCTCCACGCTAGGAGTCAATTTAAGGGCAGCAGGAAGCGGGGGCCCTGGACCTTGCTGCTGGGAGGCAGGAGTAACTTCAAAAGGGGAGGAGAGTGGTTTTCGAAAGCATGCACGGTTTCATATAGCATTAGTTTTATGGTTTACGTTATCAAATATTTCATCATGGGATTGGAGATGGAAATGGTGAGTCAGTCTAGCCTAACAGGAAAACATTTAAGAAATATTTTCTCCAAACACTTTTGAGAAAGAGAGAGAGACAAAAAAGCTGCATAATTGTTGGACTCACCCAATCAGTCTCACTCACTCCCTTTTTACCTGTGAGCAGGGGACATCACTTCCTTACAATCCATGAGTGACTCAATGGGTAATCCTTGAGGCAGAACCAAAAATCTTGCAGCATAAAAGTTTGAACCATATACAGTTATGGCGAACAAAAGAGTCGCATCTTCTATGTGATGATCCCTTAGGGCAAAAAGCCATCTGCGCTGGGCCTACCTGGGCTCCTGGCCCCATCTTCCGCCAACATGGGTTGGACAAAGGCAGGGGTGACTTGTCACTGGACTGTGCTCCCCTAGTTTGCATCAATGGTGCAGGGAGGGGGTTAACTCACTTCAGGTATTTCTTCAACACAGGTGCTATTTTCCTTCCTAGAGGTGATAGGAGACTTGGGTCTGTGGTTTAGCAAATAGATAACCACGGGGATTGTTTAGGAAAACAAGAGTCAAACCTTCTTTCTTCTCTGGCAAAACAGCATTAAAAGATTTCAGCAAATTTTGGTTGCAAGCTTCTACCTGGGCAGGGGCAGCAGCTACTAGTGGGGGATGGGACAGTCAACAGAGACATTGCTGGAAGGCAAATAACTCCACTCACTCTGAAAACAGAACCTGTGCAAGGAGGGGCCTGAAAAACATACAAAATAGGGGGTTAAGCCTTATTACCTTTGGAACTTAGTGGAGCCAAGAACCTGGAGGCCATGGCCAAACAGCACAAAATATCTTCTCAGGTTGATTATGAATCAAGCAATCTTTGGAACAGAAAATACCTAATAATTAACTGGGTCTCTCTGTCCTTTTTCAGTTTGCTTTGTGGTACACTTCTTGTGCACCACGCCTCTATCCCCAAAGCAGTGGTTGTCAAACTCCTCTGCTTTGAAGTCTCTAGTGGGCTTAAAAAGACTGCTATCTTTCCCCACCCCCCACCACATTTCTGATTGGGTAGGTAGGTAGGTCAGGGGTGGAGCCACAGAATTTGCATTTTTAAAAGTTCCCAGGTGATCCTGGTGCAGGACCACATTTCCAGGGGAAAAAAAAATCAATTTTAAAGGTTACAATCTTTTGTCAGAGGAAATAATTTAGCAACAATTAGTCTACCAAAAAAATTTTTTTTCTATTTGATAAGTACTTAACCACTACTTAAAACCATAGTTCTCTATCTTGGCCCTGTACTTACCAGCACCTGGGGGTCTTTAAAAACTCCTGTGCCCAATCAGAATCTCCATGGGCTGGACCCAGATGTCAGTATTTAAAAAAAAATTTTTTTATAAGTGTTTTTTAAATGTTTATTTATTATGAGAGAGAGAGCGAGCACAAGCAGGGGAGGGCCAGAGAGAGAGGGAGAGAAAGAATCCCCAGCAGGCTCCGCACTGGCAGCGCAGAGCCTGATGCTAGGCTGGAGCTCAGGAACTGTGAGATCATGACCTGAGCAGAAGTCAGACGCTTAACTGACTGAGCCACCCAGACATGCCCAGATTATCACTGTTCTTAATGTTTCCCAGGTGATTACCAAGTATATGGAGCACTATTTTAATAGGTCTTTCACGGAGAACTTCAGCCTGTAGGTTGTTCTGACAGATGAAGGTGTGTTTGTGGCCTGGTAGCCTACAACATTGTGTCAGCATTGGTTTCCCCACTTCTTAGATCTACAGCAGCTTGTTTTCATGTCAACACATAAAATCTGTACTTGTTAAGGATCAGACTGTAAATACAATGAGATTCAGCAGGTATTAATAGCAGATGCAGCACAGCTGCTATAAGGGTATGCACTAATGTGATCAAGATTTCCTCTCTCCGCTGCCAGAGATTCTGATTCAATAGGTCTGTGGTAGGACCCGGGAACTGCACGGGAGGCCCTTGAACTAACCAGGCTTTGAGAAATACTAGTAATGGAAAAATCATGGGTTTGAAGTGGGGGTGTGTGTGTGTGAATTCCATTGCTGGTGACCTTGGGCAAGTTATCTACCTCTCTCAACCTTTCTTGACTCATGTTTTTTTTTTTAATTAAAAAAAATTTTTTTAAGTGTATTTACTTTTGAAAGAGAGAGAGAGAGCATGAGCAGCAGAGCGGCAGAGAGGGAGACACAGAATCTGAAGCAGGCTCTAGGCTCTGACCTGTCAGCACAGAGCCTGATGCAGGGCTTGAATCCACGAACTGTGAGATTATGACCTGAGCTTCCTGACCTGAGCCAAAGTTGACCCTCAACTGACTGAGCCACCCAGGTGCTCTTGTTGACTCATGTTTATAAATGTTAGTAACACCTACCTTGCAAGGTTGTTATAAGAATTAAGAATTAGTGCTAGGTATGGAGCACGGCAGGTACCGAACAAGTTTTATAAATGTTATGAGAAATATGGCCTGGTAAACAGGTTAAATACGCATTCAGATTCTTCCAGTTCTCTTTCAACATAAACACACACACACACACACACACACAAATCCCACAGGCTGGACAATACCTTCTCAGCTTCTGGAAGAAATCATCAAATGATAATTTAAGTGTTCTGTGCTTTTATGAAGGAGGAGGGTCTCTGCAGCAGAGTTTGTGTGTCTTGTAAATTATGATTGAAAGTACTGGTCCAAGGACACCTGGGTGGCTCAGCTGGTTAAGGGCTCAGGTCATGATTTTGGCTCAGGTCATGATCTCACAGTTCGTTGACATGGAGCCCTGCGTTGGGCTCTCTGCTGGCAGTGTAGAGCCTGCTTGGCATTCTCTCTCTCTCCCTCGCTCTCTGCCCCTCCCCCACTCACGTGTGCATGCGCATTCTCTCTCTCTCTCTTTCTCTCTCACAAAATAAATAGAACTTAAAAAAAAAAAAGATACTGGTCCACACTCATACTTTGATAAAAAGACCTCATGATAGAGGTGCCTGGATGGCTCAGTCAGTTAAGCATCTGACTTTGGCTTAGGTCATGATCTCACAGCTCGTGAGTTCCAGCCCTGTGTCAGGCTCTGTGCTGACAGCTCAGAGCCTGGAGCCTGCTTTGGATTCTGTGTCTCCCTCTCTCTCTCTCTCTGCCCCTCCCCCCCATCGTGCTCTATCTCATTCTCTCTCTCTGTCAAAAATAAATAAACATTAAAAAAAAGACCTCATGATGAATTTCTTCTTGGGTTTAGTTCTAGGAAAAAAAGTATCTCTAAATATCTTTTAATCTGTTTAAAATCTTAGAGCAAAATTTTATGAACCTGTGAGTTCGTATCTTTTTCCAGGGAGAGGATTCACATCCTTAATCAGATTCTTAAGGGGATCTATAGCTTGAAAAAAGGAAACAGCTACTGGTTTAGAGGCAAAGATTGTTCTTGTGCTAGGGTGACCAACTGTCCGGTCTGCTGGTGGCTGAGGGGAGAGGCGGGGTTGGGGTGGGGATTCCTGGGACATGGACTTTCAGTACTAACACAGAGACAGTCCCAGGCAAACCAGGACAAGCTGGTCATCCTCCCTCCTGCAGTAACTTAATCTGTTTTAGTAACTGAAATAGAGTTTATTGCTTCAGTAAAATTGTCAGAGTTCTGCTTTGTTCCCTTGGTGTGTTACTCATGCTGTATTTGAGTGTTTCTGGAAGGACATACATTTCAAATAAAGTAGTCTGATTCCTTAGTAGATCTCTAGCAGAGCAAAGCTCCTGCAGGAGCCAGCTGGGTGGGGAGAAGGGACACACCCTCCCGGGAAGATGTAACCCTTGATCTGGGTAATAAAGCACAGAAGTTTTTATTGTTCTTTTCAGTGACAAAACTGAGAGGGAAGAAAGGTTGGGTCCAGGAGGCAGTGTGCATGCTTGTGGTAGAACTTGGGTTTTGTGTCTAACCCTCCTCTTAAATCTCCCTCATTTGTCTTTTGTGTCTGACGTGTTTTATGGTGTCTCAGTTTGTTCGGAAGGTTTTAATTTTCATAAGATCAAGTCTGTCAGTCTTTTCCTTTATGGCTTCTGAATTGTTTGCCTTGCTTAGAAAGCCACACTCACATCATGATTATAACAACCTTTTGCTAATTTTTTTCTGTGAAAGCAGCCATGTCTAATATGTAATAAATGAGTGTTTCTGTGTTCTAATTAAACTTTTTTACAGACACTAAAATTTGAACTTCATATAATTTTCACGTCACAAAATAATATCCTTCTTTTGACTCCCTCCCACCAATTATTTAAAAATATAAAAACAATTGTCAGCTGGAAGGTTATATAAAAACAGGCAATGGGTTGGTCTTGGGTCATCGTTTGCCAACCCCTGAATTAGAGGATCAAGTTGTTAGCCTCCCAATTCTATAAATAGCCAAAATCAGAAAATAAAATTAGTCTGTGGGCGTAGTCCATTATTGATGCCCAGACTCAAAACATCAAACTGTAAAGACTCATTGCTAAGCTCAACTCAAAACTACTCAAGCTATAATTTGAGGATATAGTAAATTATTTCTGCCCAGATTCAAACCATGGCCTTTTTTCTTAGAACTTTTCCTTCAAGCTTCATTCCTAAATAGAATTCCTGCAGCTATCATAAACTATTAAATAAATACAAAAATTAAAAATAACCAGCAGGACAGGTGGCTAGTGTCTGTAGTTGGCGTTCCATTAGCTTTCAAACTGGGATATCAGAATTTTATCTTCTATGAGTTATCAAGTACAAAAAAGGTAGAGGGAAACCCAGGAAACTGCGCAGAGTCTTCTGCAAAAGCTCTTTATCAACAAAATTATTAAAGGTGTAAGTTTCATCATAAAAATTATGCATTAGTTTCTTCATTAAAAATGTTCCTCCTGACTTCTATAAAGCTAGTATGTGTAGAACATTTGTAAAGGAACAATCCAAAGAAAAAATAAAATCACCATAATATTACCTACAAGAGACAATTCACATTTAATCTATGGCATAGTATGATTATTTTCATATGTGTATTTTGATTAATAACATTACTTAATACATTTTACCCATTCCCCAACTCCCAGTAATTCTGGCACACACACACACACACACACACACACACACAGAAGGTTAGTAGGGTATCATTGGTAGGGTACATTTCTCAAGAACTTTGAAAAGTAATGCAGGGATTACTGGTGGGCTGGCAGACTCCATCAACAAGCACAGTACTTCTCCATTATAAATAAAAAATGTTAGGTGAAAATAAAACATTAGAAAAGATACGCCCTCAAGCTAGAATGGAATACATGGAAACTTATAAGTTCCATTGAAGCGGAACACTAATGCTAAAGTAATGAGCAGGAGCTGAGCTAAAACCCTTGGGGTTTTTAAGATCACATGTAGACTCTAGGGGCTGAGGAATGGGTTTTAATACTCATACAAAGAGAGAAAGAGTAACTTTCACTTGTAAGAATTGGGAATCTGTAACTGAACAGTCTGTATAAAGCTTAAAGCCCGAGGAGCTGCCCAGTCTGTTTAAAATGGGTTAGAAAAATATCTACCCAATATTTCAAGAAAGTAGCAGGGATGATTTCCATCCACCTGGGGCTGAGACTTAAAGGGGGAATAAAGAACATCCACCAAAAAATCACTACTCCAAACATATTCTATTCACACATGTGGCATTTGAACTTAAACAGTTGGCCTGATGTGAGTTTCCCAAGCTGAGAAATTAACATAAATACTAGTGTCTCAAGGATCTTAAGGCTCCTAGAGCCACAGCAAAGGTAATTGAGGAACCAATATGTAGTACATGACCCAGGGCACAGAAATTCCTTCAGGAAAAAAGAAAGCCCTTCTGAAGATAACGTCTTACTGAAAAATTATACACTATGTGAAAAAATAATCAGGAGGGAGAGACAGCAGACATTAAAAAAAATGACTTGTATCCCAAAGACTGGAGATTATAAAAGAATATTTGAAATCATTAAAGAAATAAAACAAGGACTAGAAAACATAATAAAAAGACAGAACTCGGTGAAAATGAATACATAGATTTAAAAGAAGAATCAAATTGGATTCCAAGAAGTGAAAATTATAGTTCTTGAGAGAGAAAAAAAAAACAGCAGATGGGTTAAATAGCAGATTAGTGAACCTAGAGAGAATTAGTGAAATGGAAAATAGATTTGATGAGCTCGACAAAATTCAGCACAGAGAGAAAAAAGATGGAAAATGTAAAAGAGAGGTTAAGATATACGAAGGACAGAATTAAGAAGATTCATCATTCAGTAGTAAGAACCCCAGGAGAAGAAAGTAGGGAGTATGAAGAAAAGAAAATATTCAGACGGTGGCTGTGAATTATCCGAGGTGAAAGAAACCAGGTCTTCAGATTTTTCCAATCAAGATAAGGATATACAATCCACATCTAGATACAGTGTAGTGAAACTGTGAGGATGTGGAGAAATTGGAGCCCTTGTGCAATTGTAACCCTTGTGTTGGGAAGGCAAAATGCTACAGCTGCTGTGGAACACAGTTTGACAATTTCTCAAGAAGTTCAACATTGAACTACCATATGACCCAGCAATTCCACCACGTAGGTATATGTATGCCAAAGAATTGAAAACAGATATTCAAACAAATATTTTTGCACACAAGTGTTCATAGCAGCACTCTTCACAATAGCCAACAGATGAAAACAACCAAAATGTCCATCAGTGGATGGATGAATAAACAAATTGTGGTATATTCAGAGAATGGTATATTATTCAGCCATCAAGTGAAACGAAGTACTGATACATGCTACAACACAGATGAACCATGAAAACATTATGTTAAGTGAAAGAAGGCATATATATTGTATGGTTATATAGTGTATGGTTCCATTTATTCAAATATCCAGAATAGGCAAATCTCTAGAGACAGAAAGCAGATTAGTGAGGGGCGCCTGGCTGGCTCAGTTGGAGGAGCATGCAACTCTTGATCTTGGCGTTGTGAGTTTGAGCCCTATGTGGGGTATAGAGATTACTTAAAAAAAATCTTTTAAAAAAGTAGATTAGTGCTTGCCAAGGATTGGGAAAAGGGGAGAATAGGAAATGACTATTTAATGAACATTTGGTCTCCTTTGGAGGGTGATGAAATGTTTTTGGAAGTAGACAGAGACAATGGTTACACAACACTATGAATGTACTGAACACCACTGAACTGTGCACTTTAAGATGGAAATGTGAATTTCACCTAAAAAAAAGAATATAGACTTCATCAAAATTAAAAACTTTGGGTATTCAAAAATACCATCAAGAAAGTGAAAAGACAAGGGGCTCCTGGGTGGCTCAGTCAGTTAAGCGTCCGACTTCAGCTCAGGTCACGATCTCAGGGTCCGTGAGTTCAAGCCCCGTGTCGGGTTCTGGGCTGATGGCTCAGAGCCTGGAGCCTGCTTCCGATTCTGTGTCTCCCTCTCTCTCTGCCCCTCCCCCATTCATGCTCTGTCTCTCTCTGTCTCAAAAATAAATAAACTTTAAAAAAAAAAAAAAAAGAAAGTGAAAAGACAAACCACAAAATGGGACAAAATATCTGCAAAGAAGATATATATGTGAGTGGCCAATAAGTACAGGAAAAGATGATCAACATAATTAGTTATTAGGAAAGTGCAAATCAAAATGACCATTAAATACCACTTCACACTCATTATAATGGCTGTAATAAAAAAGACAGATTATAACAAGTAGAGGAGAGGATGTGGAGAAATTAGTACCTTTATACATTGCTGTAGGGAATGTAAAATTGTGTCACCACTTTGGAAAATAGTCTGTTAGTTCCTGAAAATGTTAAACAGAGTTAGCATATGACCCAGAAGTTTCATTCCTATGGGGGAAATGAAAACATATTGTCCACACAAAAATGTTTGTGGTAGCATTTTTCATATTAGCCAAAAAGTGGAAAAAATCTAAATGTTCATCATATTTACTTGGCAATAAAAAAGAATGAAATTCTGACACACGTTACAACATAGATGAACCTTGAAAACATGCTAAGAAGCCAGAAACAAAAGGCCACATATTGTATGATTTCATTTATGTGAAATGTCCAGAATAGGCTAATTTACAGAGATAGAAAGTTGATTAGTGATTGCCTAGGGCTAATAGATAATCTCATCTTGGAAGCAACATACCTCCACTTCTGCCATGTTTTCTAGGTCGCATAGACTAACCCTGGGACAATATACAAGGGCATGAATGCCAAGAGACTGGGATCGCTGGGTGCCATCTTGAATGATGATCTCATACACTCATTTTACCACAGAAACAAATACCAAACAGACTGTGGCAGAGACTGCTTATTGTATCCTAATATCTTCCCCTTTGTCCATAGTAATAAACCCCTCCCTACAATTTTAAGCTGGGCTCATGGTGCCTACACTGAATAAAAACTTCAATTCCTAGCCCATTTTTGCCAGTAGATATTGCTGTTTGATTAAGATCTGGCCAAAGGGAAGTAAGAGGAAGTGATGTATAATTTTGGAATATGTTTATTAAAGAGAGGAGCTATGACCCTTCTAACTCCTTCTTTTATCCTGCTGTTTGTAATATGGATGTGTTGGCTGAAGCTCCATCTTGAACCATGAGGGCCAGGGTTGCATTCCAGGGCTGGTAGAGCAGAAAGTTAGAAGCAGTGTGGGTTCCAGAGAAGTGTAGATTTACCATATGAGCCCTATAATCTTTAATTCTGGGTTATGATATATTCTATCTTGTTTAAGCATCAGAATAATACAACATGTTGGAGACAGAATAAATATATGGTGAAAATGAATACTCTATTGAAGGACATAAAGGAAGACCCAACTAAATAGAAAACTGTACTATACCCATGTTTGGGAAGACAGAATATTATAAGAAATTCAGTTATCTCCAGGTTAATCTATAAAGTAATGTACTTTCAATCAAAATCCTACACTATCACTTGTAGAATTTACTAAAATGACTCTAAAATTCATTGCAAAACTATAGGTCCAAGAGTAGTCAAAACAATTTTTAAGAGTAATAAGGAGTGGCACCTGGGTGGCTCAGTTGGTTGAGCATCCGACTTAGGCTCAGGTCATGATCTCACGGCTCATGAGTGGGAGCCCTGCGCCGGACTCTGTACTGACAGCTCAGAGCCTGGAACCTACTTCAGATTCTGTCTCCATCTCTCTCTGCCCCTCCCCCACTCAACACTGTCTCTCTCTCTCAAATATAAATAAACATTTTTTAAAAAGTTAAAAAAAGAATAATAAGGAGGGAGGTCCTTAAATCATAGACTTAATATCTAAAAATTAAAACAGAAAGGGGGATGCATAGGGGGCTTCAACTGTACTTGTAACAATTAAACAGAAAAAATATGTATAGTAAGTTTGGCTAAGTTAACATTTATTATGTTTGTGTAGTGGGCTCATGGATGTTTGTTTCTCTGAGTTTCCTTCATAATACCAAATAATTAAAAATAAAATACCTTGTAGGAGAAGGTAAAAGAAAAGAAAGAAAACATAAATGCTATATGCCTCACTCTGAGGATTAATTCTTAGCTTATTTCCTCAGTCTTATGCTCTGTCTTGCGTCTCCTAAAAAGGGGCAAAGGGTTGTGATAGAAGAACATGGGCTTTGGAGACATAAAACAGGAAATCTGGATTTATATCCTACTCCCCCCACTTAATACATGACTTAGGCAAGTCACACGCCCCCTTAGTCCCATTTTCCTTATCTGGATAACAGGATGAAAATGCTCACTGCCAAATTGTCCTGCAGGGCTCTCTCTCTCTCCTTTTTAAATTAATTGTTATTTTTTTATTTGGGAGAGAGAGAGAGAGAGAGAGAGAAGCAGAGAGAATCTCAAGTAGGCTCCATGCTCAGCGCAGAACCTCAGGCAGGGCTCAATCTCAAGGCACCGTGAGATCATGACCTAAGCCGAAATCAAGAGTCAGGATGCTTAACTTAGCCACCCACCCAGGTGCCTTCAGGGTTCTCTTTACCAATGATGACTACCATCATTAACATTGACAACATTTCTTTCTCAATAATTGAAAGATTATAACATAACTCAAAAGCCATGTAGGAGAAACCAAGAAATTCAAAGCCTGCCAGATGGTTTCTGCTTAGTTCTATGATACAAAGTCTCACATACTGCATGGTAATTATTTCTATGCTCTTTGATCAATAATGCTTTGCCTACATTTATGGAATCTTGCAAAATTTCCTTCAAGATATTCTGAAAAAAGTTTTGTGGTACTGTTATAATTCTTATTTGTTAAATGTGTGATCAGGTAGTGTTCTGCTTTTTCTGTGCATGGCGTGTGGTCTTACAACGGATGGAGTAAGACACCTTGAGTTTTGGTTCCATTTTTCCATGGACCTTACCTTCAAAGTCATGCACTTAAGAAACATTAGAATTGTTAGTAAATAAAT
The DNA here is from genome assembly GCF_023721935.1 of Panthera uncia. Lineage (NCBI taxonomy): Eukaryota > Metazoa > Chordata > Mammalia > Carnivora > Felidae > Panthera > Panthera uncia. The sequence goes on along the minus strand of NC_064818.1, from coordinate 32,268,845 downwards.
GCTCATAAAATTCTTTAAGATTAGGAGAGAAACGCCAACCTGGCATGAAGATTATTATCCTTTTATGACATTATCGTCGTCATCACCATCATTGCCACCAAATTTGGATGTGAATATCTGGTGAGAAATGATGACTTAAAAAAAATTTTTTTTAATGTTTATTAAGAGAGAGAGAGAGAGTGCAGTGAGGGGAGGGTCAGAGAGAGGGAGACACAGAATCTGAAACAGGCTCCAGGCTCCAAGCTGTCAGCACAGAGCCGACCCGGGGCTCCAACTCACAGACTGTGAGATCATGACCTGAGCCAAAGTCGGATGCTTAACCAACTGAGCCACCCAGGCTCCCCAGAAATGATGACTTTTAAAGGAAAAATTGAATATGCTTTAAGATAATTTTTATTTGATGAATGTTCCCAAATGTTTAATTTCTAAATATTTCTTCCTGCTTCTTTCCTCTCTTTCTCCTGCTAGGAAAGGCACCAATGCCCAGACCCGGCTACAAGCCTCAGGAGCCCAACGGCTGCAGCTCCTATTTCCTGGGTCTTAAGGTACCAGAAAGTGTATGTACCGCCACAATTATTTTCTTAGTTGATTGGTTTTAACTAAGACAAGTCCGAGAGTTCTCACTAATGGGAGTGATCATTTATGGAATATAGCTTTAATGTTTATTTATTTTTTAGAGAGAGTAGGAGACAGAGTGCGAGCAGGGGAGGGGCAGAGAGAGAGGGAGACACAGAATCCGAAGCAGGCTCCAGGCTCCAAGCTGTCAGCACAGAGCCCGATGTGGGGCTCAAACTCATGAACTGCAAGATCATGACCAGAGCCAAAGTCGGATGCTTAACCAACTGAGCCACCCAGGCATCCCTAATTAAGTATTTTAAATTGGATTCAGAGTAAGGGAGATAATTTTCAAAGAAAGTATCCAATATCCTCTTATCAAGGACAGTTGTCCCTCAGATAAGACCTTGTGTAGTGAACTTTAAAATCACCACTGCAAATACCAACCAAATATTAGGGGATCGAACATAACTTCATATGAAATCTGACAAGTGTGACTTATTTAAATTAATGAGACTTTCCTATGATGTCCTGAAGCCATTGGCACTGAACAGTGAGAGCTGGTTGCTATATTGTCAGGACTTTTGCAAGTGGTTGACCTCATGCCTGGTAGCACCAAACCAGCTATGTTTAGAGTTTTAAGATCATAGTAATCTGCACACACACACACCCACACAAGCATGCCGCATCCCCACACACACACATCTAGCCTCCGGCTAAACACTTCTCATCACACCAATGGCCATTTCTCAAGCTACTGGCCTCCCCTGAAAACAAGTAATAAACTGATTTCTTTCAAGACCTCTTGGGGGCCCTTTTATCTTTTTTACTTCAGAAAAGATGTGTTACATAAAATGTAGATAGAGGGATTTCCCATCTAAGCCATGATTTTGAATTGTGTCTTAATCACTTTTCTGCTGATTCAAAAGATTTTACTTTGTAATAGTTTTATAAGCAGCATAACGTTTACTCTTTTAATGCAAAAGCTGCCCACTAATGTGGCATAATTTGGCAAATTGAGAAAAGGTCCCCTTTCCTCTTCCATTTGTCAGAAATTTATCTTAATATCACTCTTGGAAATTAATATTTTTCTTAGAAAAGGAAATTTGACTGCCATTGGCTAGACATTTTTCTTAATAAATATACAAATCTATGATATCTTGTGGGACAGTGACCCCTTTGATATGACACTCTTGTGCACTGTACAACCTGCACAGCCGTATTCCCAACCTCGCCCACAACCATCAATATGTGTATGGACACAGAAGAAAGACAATCTTTCCAAAAATATATTTGTATTAGAGAAGCCCCTTTTTTGGCTAATATACTTTACTTGATTCCAAGTAGGAGCTATAGAAGTGGCATTAAAACCTCAATAAAGATGTAAAAGTGGGCTTGGGAGTTAAGATGGTGGAAGGTAGGGAGACCCTAGGCTGGGTTTCAAAACCCATCGTTTGAACACAGCTAGATAAACATCAAATCATTTTGAATATCCAAGAAATCGATCTGAGGACTGAAAGAGAAAAATGCACTAGTGGGATGCATAGGTGGCTCAGTCGACTGAGCATCCAACCCTCGATTTTGGCTCAGGCCATGATCCCAGCGTCGTGGGATTGAGCCCCTCATTGGGGTCTGCACTGACCATGAAGCTTGCTTAAGATTCTCTTTCTTGGGGCACCTGGGTGGCTCAGTCAGTTAAGCATCCAACTCTTGATTTTGGCTCAGGTCATGATTTCACAGTTCGTGAGATCAAGCTCTGCATCAGGCTCTGTGTAGACAGTGTGGAGCTTGCTTGGAAATCTCTCTCCCTCTCTCTCTGCCCTTCCCCCAGTAGCGCTCTTTCTCTCTAAATAAATAAATAAATAAATATGAAAAAAAATTTAAAAAGATTCTCTCTCTCTCTCCAACCCCCCCCCCCCCGCCCCTCTCTCCAGCTTGTGCTCTCCTCTCTTTAAAAAAAAAAAAAAAAAAAGCGCAACTGAAGGTGAAAAGGCTGCCACAACATGGAAGGTAGAAGCTGCAGAAAGTTGATTTCAGAAAGAGAAGAGCTGTGAGTGCTGTGATGGGGAGGGAGTCCTGATCATGGAGAGAGGAGTGAGAGGAAAACAAAGAGAGAGAGAAAAAAAAATGAAAGTGCGTGTGGGGAATTGCACAAGAAAAACTCTTCCCCCAAACCATTGACTGGAAAAATGAGAGGGGCTGAACACAGCAAGTTTTTATACACAGTGGTGCACAAAGTCTAAAGTTTCGGAGGTCAGCACCATTGCCAGGGTCATGTCTGGCAGGCTTAATGAGGCTCTGGTGGGGAAGGAGGGTGGAGACCCAGAAGTGGACAGCATGGCCTAAGGATCCCCTAGGTCACACCCCAACTAAGAGTGCATTTGGGAGAGGGAACACAGCCTCTCCAAGGGGAAAAGACCCAGCCAGCACCATTGAGCTGCCCTGTTCACTAACATAGGAAGGGAGATGCTGGCTGGGGACAGTGAGCCTTGGTGCTGGCTTTCTGCCATGCTTTACCATAAACTCCAAACCTCTGTGTAGTCACTCAGCTGATATCTGGGACAAGCCAGCACTGGCCACAGTGCAGTGAGACTCTCTTCCAGAGGATCAGTGCAGCTCCGTGCACTATGCAGATCTCTAAAATTTAGAATTTTGAAACCCAGCCACACGCCTGAGATAAAACACAGGAGTGTCGTGCCACCCAGCAGTTGGACAGCTCAGATGCAGACAGGGTGAAGGTTGGGATCTGGCCAAAGCTGGGGACACAAGAGAGGTGATTGCTCTTCTGTGAGGACTTCCTGAAGAGTGGTGGGCACAAGCTCCTCATTTCAGGGATGAGAGAGCTGGTGACACCATTTTCACCCTGCCCATCAGCACTGACAGACTTCACTGAACAAAACAGTGCCACCAAGAGGA
>NC_064818.1:32242696-32265364 GCF_023721935.1 Panthera uncia | reverse complement strand
ATCAGCACTGACAGACTTCACTGAACAAAACAGTGCCACCAAGAGGATGGCAGAGCTATCAGCACTGACAGACTTCACTGAACAAAACAGTGCCACCAAGAGGATGGCAGAGCTACTTACACCAAGCCCTGCCCTCCTGTGCCCTGCAGATGCATCTCCACTAGAGCAAGTCCACTTGAGAATCAGTCCAGCAGGCCCCAACCCCAGAAGACCAGCACAAATCCCTCACATGCACCAAGTCTACCAATCATAGAATGTTACAAAACTTTAGCTCTAGGGGAAATAGGATCTAGCTTCCTTTTTTACCCACCCTTATGATACTGAAAAAACTATTTTATGATTTTATTTTATTTTATTTCTTAATTTATTACATATATATGTTTTGGGTTTTTAAAGTTTTTATTTATTTATTTTGAGAGAAAGTGAGTGAACAGGGAAAGGGCAGAGAGAGAGAGAGGGAGAGAGAGAGAATCCTAAGCAGACTCTGCACCATCAGCACAGAGACCAAAGTGAGGCCAAACCCATGAACCATGAGATCATGACCTGAGCCAAAACCAAGTCAGTCAGTTAACCACCTGAACCATCCAGGCTCCCCACGTATATATGGTTTTTTTGGATCTAGCTTCTTTTAACAAGCAGACTTTGTGTTCCCCCACCTTAGGATACAGAAAAAGCGATTTTATTATTTATTTAATTTTAAAATGTTATTATATCTATATATCTATCTATTTTGGATCTGGCTCCTTTTAACAAGAAACACACAGGATCCAGCTTCCTTTTTTGTTTTTTGGGGTTTTTTTTTTTTTGGACCTTGACAATATGACAAGATGAACGAATTCATCCCAAAAGAAAGAACAGGAAGAAGTAACAGGCAGGGATTTTATCAATACAGATATAAGTAAGATGTCTGAATTATAATTTAAACCAACAATTATAAGGATAGTAGCTGGGCTTCAAAAAAGCATAGAAGACACTAGAGAATCCCTTACTGCAGAGATAAAGGAACCAAAAATTAGTCAGGCCAAAATTAAAAATGTTATAACCAAGATACAAACACAAATAGATGCTATGACAATGGGGATGGATAAAATAGAGGAACAAATCAGTGATATAGAAGATAAAATTATGAAAATAAGCTGAAAATAAGAGTGAAAGAAAGGCATTGGATCACAAATGTGGACTTAGGGAACTCAGCAACAAAGCATAATAACATTAGTATCATAAGAGTTCCAGAAGATGAAGAGAAAGAAAAAGGGCCAGAAAGTTTGTTTGAGCAAATAACCAAGACATATCATAGTGAAATTCACAAAACACACAGACAAGACAAGAATCCTGGAAGCAGCAAGGGAAAAAAGTCCTTAACTTACAAGGAAAGGCAGATCAAGTTCATTCTAGCAGATTTGTCTATAGAAACTTGGCAGGCCAGAAGGGAATGGCATGATATATTCAACATGCTGAATAGGAAAAATATGCAGCCAAGAATACTTTATCCAGCAAGCCTGTCATTCAGAATAGAAGAAATAAAGAGTTTCCCTGACAAAAACTAAAGAAGCTCATGACCACTAAATCAGCCCTGCAAGAAATATTACAGGGGTCTCTTTGAGTGGGGAAAAAAAGGACCGAAAGCAACAAAGACTAGACATCACCAAGAAACACCAGCTTTACAGGCAACACAAAGGCACTAAATTCATATCTATCAATAATCACGCTGAATGTAAATGGACTGAATGCTCTGATCAAAAGGCATAAGGTATAAGAATGGATTAAAAAAAAAACCTGTCTATATGCTGCCTATAGGAGACTCATTTTAGACCTAAATACACCTGCAAATTGAAAGTGAAGGCATGGAGAACTATCTATCATGCTAATGGACATCAAAAGAAAGCTGGAGTAGCCATACTTATATCAGACAAACTACATTTTAAACCAAAGACTGTAATAAGAGCTGAAGAAGGGCATTAATAACAATTAGAGGGTCTATCCATCAAGATCTAACAATTTATTCCCCATACTTGAAACACCCAAATATATAAATCAATAACAAATGTAAAGAAACTCATTAAAATAATACAATAATAGTAGGGAACTTTAACACCCCCGCTTACAGCAATGGATGGGTCATCTAAACAGAAAAATCAACAAGGAAACAATGGCTGAATGACACACTGGACAGAATGGACTTAACAGATATATTCAGAACATTTCATCCTAAATTAGCAGAATACACATTATTTTCTTCTTTCTTTCTTTCTTTCTTTCTTTCTTTCTTCTTTCTTTCTTTCCCTCTTTCCTTCCCTCTTTCTCTCTTTCTTTCTTCCCTGAGTAGGCTTCATGCCCAGTGCAGAGCCCAACACAGGGTTTGAATCCATGACCACAAGATCAAGTCCTGAGCTGAGCTCGAGTCAGATGCTCAAAAACTGACCCGCCCAGGTGCCCTCCACATTCTATTCAAGAGCCCATGGAACATTCTCCAGAATAGATCACATACTGGGTCACAAATCAGCCCTCAACAAGTACAAAAAGACTGAGATCATATCATGCATATTTTCAGACCACAATGCTATGAAACTTGAAGTCAACCACAAGAAAAAATTTGGAAAGACCACAAATACAGGGAGGTTAAGAACATCCTACTATAGAATGAATGGCTTAACCTGGACATTAACAAAGAAATAAAAAAATACGTGGAGGCAAATGAAAATGAAAACATGCAGTCCAAAACCTTTGGGATGTGGCAAAAGCAGTCCTAAGAGGGATGTATATTGCAGTACGGGCCTGCCTTAGGAGACAAGAAAAGTCTCAAGTATACAACCTAACCTCACACCTAAAGTAGCTAGAAAATGAATAGCAAATAAAGCATAAAGCCAACAGAAGAAGGGAAATAATAAAGATTAGAGCAGAAATAAATGATATGGAAACAACAACAAAAACAGTAGATCAAGAAAACTAAGAGCTGGTTCTTTGAAAGAATTAATAAATTGTTAAGTCCCTAGCCAGACTTATCAAAAAGAAAGAAGAAAGGACGAAAAAAGGTAAAATTACAAATGAAGGAGGAGAGATCACAACCAACACCACAGAAATATAAACAATTATGACAAAATATTATGAAAATTTTATGTCAACAAACTGGGAAATCTGGAAGAAATGGACAAGTTCTTAGAAACCTACAAACTAGCAAAACTGAAACAGGAAGAAATGGAAAATTTAAACAGACCCATAACCAGGGCACCTGAGTGGCTCAGTTGGTTAAGCATCTGACTTTTGGTTTTGCTCAGGTCATGATCTCATGGTTCGTGAGTTTGAGCCCCACATCAGGTTCTACACTGTCAGTGTGGAGCTTCCTTGGGACTCTCTCTCTCTCTCTCTGACCCTTCCTTGCTTTTACTCTTTCTCTCTTTCAAAATAAATAAATAAAAACTTTTTAAAAACAGGCACCATTTAAAAAGACCCATAACCAGCAAAGAAATTGAATCAGTAATAAAACATCTCCCAACAGAGGCAGCTGGGTGGCTCAGTCAGTTGAGCACTTGACTCTTAGCTTTGGCTCACATTTGAGTGTCGAGTCAGGCTCCATGCTGGGTCTGAAGGCTGTTTAAGATTCTTTCTCCCTCCCTCTATTGCTCATGGTCTCTCTCTGTCTCTCTCTCTCTCTCTCAAGAAAAATAATCTTCCAACAAACAAAAGTCCGGGGCCACCTGGCTTCCCAGGGGAGTTGTACCAGACATTTAAAGAAGAGTTAATACCTATTCCTCTCAAACTGTTCCAAAAAACAGAAATGGAAAGAAAACTTCCAAACTCATTATACAAGGCCAGCTTTACCTTTATTCCAAAACCAGAGATCCCACTAAAAAGGAAAACTATAGGCTAATATCCCTGATGAAACTGGATGCAAAAATTCTCAACAAGATACTAGAAAATCTAATTCAACAGTACCTTAAAAGAATTATTCACCATGATCAAGTGAGATTTATTCCTGGTTGCAGGACTGGTTCAATATTTGCAAATTGATCAATACAATACACCCCATTAATAAAAGAAAGGTTAAGAACCATATGATCCTCTCAATAGATGCAGAAAAGCATTTGACAAAATAAAGCATCCATTCTTTTTTTAAGATGTTTATTTATTTTGAGAGAGAGAGAGAGAACAAGTGGAGGAGGGGCAGAGAGAGAGGGAGAGAGAGAATCTCAAAGCAGCTCTGTGCTGCCAGCATAGACCCCAACACAGGGCTCGAAATCACAAACCGTGAGTTCATGACATGAGCCAATATCTGAGTCAGACACTTAACTGACTGAGCCACCCAGGTGCCCCTTTTTTATCTTTTAAAAAATGTTTATTAATTTTGAGAGACAGAGAATATGAGTGGGGTAGGGGCAAAGAGGGAGAGGGAGAATCCCAAGGAGGCTCCACACTGTCAGCACAGAGCCATCCTTCTTGGCAAGGAAGAAGTCAGACTTTCACTATTTACAGATGACATGATACTCTATATAGAAAACCCAAAAGAGTCCACCAAAACATTGCTAGAACTAATGCATTAACTCAGTAAAGTTGCAGGATATAAAGTCAATGTACAGAAATCTGTTGCACTTCTGTACACCAATAATGAAGCAGCAGAAAGAGAAATCAAGGAATTGATCCCATTTACAATTGCACCAAAAACGATAAGATACTTTGGAATACACCAAAGTAAAGAGGTAAAAGATGTGTACTCTGGAAACTATAGAACACTTATAAAAGAAATTGAAGAAGACACAAAGAAATAGAAAGACATTCCATGCTTATGGATTGGAAGAACAAATATTATTAAAATGTATATACTACCCAAAGCAATCTACACATTTGATGCAATCCCTATCAAAATAACACCAGCATTTTTCACATAACTAGAATAAACAATCCTAAAATTTGTACGGAACCACAAAAGATCCTGAATAGCCCAAGCAATCTTGAAAAAGAAAAGAAGTTGGAGGCATCACGATTCCAGACTTCAAGCTATATTACAAGGCTGTAGTGATTAATACAGTATGGTACTGGGCCAAAAACAGACACATAGATAAATGGAACAAAACAGAAAACCCAGCAATGTACCCACAACTTATATGGTCAACTAATCTTTGACAAAACAGGAAAGAATATCCAATGGAAAAAAGATAGTCTCTTCAACAAATCGTGTTGGAGAAACTGGACAGCAACATGCAGAAGAATGAAACTGGACCACTTTCTTACACCATACACAACAATAAATTCAAAATAGATGAAAGACCTAAATGTGAAACAGGAAACCATCAAAATCCTAGAGGAGAACACAGGCAGTAACCTCTCTGACATCGGCCGTGTCAACTTCTTACTCGATATGTCTCCTGAGTCAAGGGAAACAAAAGCAAAAATAAACTATTGGGACCTCATCAAGATAAAAACCTTCTTCACTGTAAAGGAAACAACAAAACTAAAATGCAATTTTCATAATGGGAGAAGATGTTTGTGAAAGACATATCTGATAAGGGGTTAGTACAAAATGTATAAAGAACTTATCAAACTCAACACCCCAAAAAACAAATAATGCAATTAAGAAATGGACAGAAGATGTGAATAGACATTTTTCCCAAGAAGATATCCAGATGGTTAACAGACACATGAAAAGATGCTCAACATCACTCATCATCAGAGAAATACAAATCAAATACAATGAGATATCATCTCATACCTGCCAGAATGGCTAAAATTAACAACACAGAAAACAATAGCCAAAGTATGGAAAGAGCCCAAGTGTCCATTGACTGACTAATGGATAAAGAAGATGTGAGATACACACACACACACACACACACACACACACACACACACTGGAAGAGGAAGAGTGCTCAGCCATCAAAAGGAATGAAGTCTTGCTGTTTACAATGACATGGATGGAGCTAGAGTACATTATGCTAAGTGAAATAAATCAGTCACAGAAGATAAATACCATACAATTTCACCCATATGTGGAATTTAAGAAAGAAACAGATGAACATATGGGAAGGGGGGAAAAAGAGAGAGAGTGAATCAAACCACAAGAAACTCTTTATGATAGAGAACAAACTGAGGGCTGATGGAGGGAGGTGGGTGGGTGGATGGGCTAAGTGGGTAATGGGTATTAAGGAGGGTACTTGTCATGTTGAGCACTAGGAGTTATATGTAAATGTTGAATCACTAAATTCTACTCCTGAAAACAATATTACATTATATGTTAACTAACTAGAATTTAAATTGAATTTTGAAAAAATTAAAAAAAAAGAAATGTAAATGTGGATGGAAATTAGGATGGACACACTGCTTCAACAAGGCTTGACTTGTGATCAAAATTTTCTCTTCTTCAGTTTTGAAGCTTTCCCTTCCCCTTCACTTGTTTTTCTGTAGAATCCTTTGTTCCAGGAACTTGGTATGGATGGCTGGCACCAGTGTTTGACATTCCTATCACATCTGCCCAGATCCTGTATTTTCCTATAAAACCCCTCAACCTCCTACCCAGGTTGGGGGCTTTCACTCTTGGAGGCATTAGCCTGCTGCAGCCTCCTTTGTATGGCAAAGTAATAGACTATCTCCCTTCTTTATCCCTAAATCTGTTTTCGTATTACATATTTCAGCTCTGGAGCACAGAGATTGGTTTTTGACAACAGTATGCACTCTATTTTGGGAGTAATGTCATTTTATTTACTGGTACAAGTATTGTCTAGGACCAGTTCAAGAATTTCCAATTCAGTTGAGCTGAATGATAGCGACTATACTCATCTATCTAATTAATTCTCAGTTACCTCTGCTGATATACATTTAGTTTTTGGGATGAGGCACGAACAAAGTAGTTTCCTTCAGGTGTCAGATGATAGGAATTTACCCAGAATTGCAGAGCCCAGGCTGTTGCCTAGCCTAATGAGTTACATTACCTCTTACTGTAACAATGGATTTTATTTTCTTTTTCTTAGAAGGGTATTTTATTTTATTTACCTTTTTAAAGAGCTTTTTCTAAAAACGTTTATTTATTTATTTTGAGAAAGAGCATGAACAGGGGAGGGGCAGACAGAGATGGAGAGAGAATCCCAAGCAGGCTCCAAGGTGACAGCACAGAGCTTGATGTGGGGCTTGAGCTCACAAACTGTGAGATCATGACCTGAGCTGAAATCAAGAGTTGGACACTCAACCGACCAAACCACCCAGGAGCCCCTATTTTATTTTTATTAGTTTTCATGCCCAGCATGAAGCCTAACGTGGGACTTGAACTCAAGACCATGAGATCAAAATGTGAGCTGAGATCAAGAGTTGGATATTTAACCAACTGAGCCACTCAGGGGGCCCTGTCAGAAGGGCATTTGAAACACCAAAGTCCATAGTCTGTTTTAAGTGGTCTTGGAGCAAAAGTTCAGATAAGAGAGCATTTAAGGAGAGCCAAGTGGAAAGGATCTATAATAGCTGATTAATCAATCTCCACCCATACTGTGAAACCATATTTCCACACCTTCCACTTGGGTTCAAGTTTATATTATCAGAAGAACTGCAAAAGATTCTAAGATGCTCTACCAAAGTCTAAATGCCCCTGTTCCAAACTATTTCACATACCACAGAATGATCACTCTCTGTAATCACTCATTCTCTCATGTTCCTTCTTTGCTCAAGTCTTTATCAAATCTTACTAGGTACTTTGGAAGTCAGAACCATCCACCAACTTACCTTTCTTAAAAAAATAACAAATAAACAAATAAATTCCTGCTAAGACCCTTGAAACACCAAACTGACTTGCTCACATATGATTTGCTCATTATCTCTTTTCTTTACCCTCATGTCTAATAATTCTCTAAAAAAAAAAAAAACACGTAGAGTTATCAAACTCTAGATGTGGCATTCTATGAAGTTACTCAGTTTATGCCACAACATTTACAGATGTTTATAGGAGGCTTAATACATTTATGTGTGTGTGTGTTAGATATTGACATTTAACCATAGTCCCCTTGTGGTCAGGAATCATGTGTTCTATACCCCACTCTGCTCCCTGACACATACAGACAAGACACATGCCTTTAAAACAGTGTATGGGGTGGGTTTCTAATAAATGCTGGTGACCTCTTGGTGAACTGAGCCTTGATTTTTTATACTTCTGAGCCTTTGAATCTTTTGCTCAAATAAAATCTCACATGATATAGGTTTTAGTTAAATTTGGAAGTCCTGCAGCTCTGCCCTCTTCACTAACCTTCTGATGTTTATTTTCATCCCTGTAGTGGCCTGTGAATTTGAAAATTACTAAATCCAAAAGAAAAAGAAGAAAATGGACTATTCAGAATTAATAAGCTAATAACCAAACCATAATTGAAACTTAACATCCTGCAGCTGTCAACCTTATGCATTCTCTCAAGTCACTGGTATTTCTGAATTGATCTGATGTGTAACAGGAATTTGAGAACTGGCCTGTCAATAACAAGGTGGGCAAGTTTGCCTAAGGTCCTTGGTCCAAACGTGCCCTTTTCTTCCTTCTCTTTTCTTCCTTCACTTTTCTCCAGATGGATTTGGGCATTCCAGCAATGACCAAGTGCTGCAACCAGCTGGACGTCTGTTATGACACCTGTGGTGCCAACAAGTATCGCTGTGATGCAAAATTCCGATGGTGTCTCCACTCTATCTGCTCTGATCTGAAGCGGAGTTTGGGTTTTGTCTCCAATGTGGAAGGTAGGTATCTTAAGGGAATCTACTGGTGAGCAGGGAGTTTTGTTCCTGTTTTCATACAGAAAGATATCCAGAGCCCCTTTACGCAAAGAGACCATTAGAGCTCACTGAACTTTCTTTATAGAACACTGTGACGAATGTTAAGAAGGGTGAAGGAAGATTCTGGGCATTCCTTCACTAAAGTTCTTGCTGTCCTGCCCAGGAGCTGCTGGCACCACTCCTGATGGACAGGGCTACACCAAAGCCTTTCCAGAGATATAAAAATCTATCCTTTAAGACTGGAGAAAGAGTTGCCCAACTGGCTTTGGTTATTCATTCCACTATTAAATAATTTTCCATATCAGGAATTTTTCTGTAGGACCACTTGGTTTGGTTTAAGCCCTTTTTTTCCTTATTTTGTTTTCAGTTGGGGAAAGCATTTTTTAAAACCTATCTTTTTTGTTTAAGCTCTTTGTATTCTTCAGGATAATTATTTTTAAACAACTGCTTAGCTACCCAGTTTCTAGCACTGATTGTGTAATTTCCTTTTCCTAATTCACCTTTGGAAAAGCTTTAATCCTTTAGTTTCTGAAGCCAGAACATTATATTCAGGTATTCGCATTATATATTTTTAGATGGCAAAGTTTGAAATTTAAGCTTATAAGGAGTTGGCCTCATGCCACTGAGAAAGTCAGCAGTAGAAAGAATTTTGGATCATTTTCATAGATCGCTGTCTAGAGTGTAGTCCTAAAGTGAATGTGTGAAGGCTTCAAAATATGAATAATTAATTGGGCACTGTAAAAGGGAGTATCACTCTCTCTGTACCTACAAAAGGTGAATAAGTGCCTGCTGTTAATCTAAGGTCAGGTCAAGTTACTTCCTCTAAGCAATGTCCTATTGATTTTTTCTCCCAAATATCTCTTTGATATACCACTTGCCTGCTTACTGCAAGTTAATCTAATCTTTGGATCCCATCCAATCTATTTTCCTCATAGGGACCAGATACATTTTTGTACCATATAAATCCAGTCATTTCCACCCTCTGTGTAAGCCCTTCAATTGGTTCCTCTTCCTTAGGAATAAATCCAAACTCCTTAGTATGATATACATAGCCTTTCCTGATCCAGCGCTACCCTACCTCTCCAGCATTATTTTGCTTATTTCTGATTTCTCTCCTGACTTCTGCCATTCCAAACTACTTGGGTTGATGAACCATATTTTTCTGCCTCTGCAGTTCCCTCTGCTTGGAACACTCTGATCATTTTTTGTTGTTGTTGAAATAGCTTTATTGATATGTAATTCACATACTATACAATTCAACCATTTAAATGCTTTTAAAATATGTTCACAAAGCTATGCAATCAGGCCCATAATCAATTCTAGGACATTCTGACCACACCAAAAGGAATCCCCATAGCCATGAACAATCCCTCTCTCTTTTCCTTTCCTGGCCTTTGGCAACCATGAATCTGCTTTCTACCTCTATTGATTTGTCTGTTCTGGACATGTCATATAAATGGAATCATAAAATATGTGGTCTTTTGTGACAGACATTTTTAACTTAGCAAAGTTTATCTGTGTTGTAGCATGTATCAGTATTTTGTTCCTTTTTATTGCTAAGTTATAGTCCATTCATTATATGGATATAATGTATTTTCTTTATCCATTCATCAAACAAAGGACATTTGGGTTGTTTGTACCTTTGGCTATTATGAATAATTCTGGTATGAACATTGATATATAAGTTTTTGTGGAGACATATCTTTTCATTTCTCTTGGGTATATATCTGAGTGGGGGGGGGGAGGATTCTGGGTTATACGGTAATTTTATGACAAACTGTTTTCCAAAATAGCTGCACCATTTCACATTCTCACCAGCAATGTATTAAGGTTCCAATTTCTCTACATCCTTATCAACCTTTGTTATTATCTGTCTTTTTGATTATAGATCTTAGAGAATGTGAAATGGTATCACATTGTGGTTTTGATTTGCATTTCCCTGATTGCTAATAATGTTGATTATATTTTTATGTGCTAGTTGGACATTAAATATCTGCTTTGGAGAAATGTTTAATCAGATCCTTTACCTCTTTTTAAATTGGCTTACTTATCTTTTTTATTATTGAGTTGTGAGTATTCTTTATATATTCTGGACACAAGTCCCTTATCAGATACATGCTTCACTAATATTTTCTCTCTTTTTGTGGGTTTTTTTTTTCACTTTCTTGATGAAATTATTTGCAAAGCAGATGTTTTACATTTCAATAAAGTCCAACTTACCTATTTTTTTCCTTTTGTTGCTTGTACTTTTGGTGTCATATATAAGAAGGCTTTGCTTTATCCAAGGTCACAAAGATTTGCTCCTATGTTTTCTTCTAAGAGCTTTGTTTTAGCTTATACACTTGGTCTATGATCCACTTTTAATTTTTGTGTATGATGTAAGAAAGAGATCCAACTTCATTCTTTTGTATGTGGATATACAAATGTTCCTGCATATTGTTGAAAGACGTTTCTCATACTCAGTTGTTTTTGCACCCTTATCAAAAATCAGTTGAACAGAAATGCAGTATTTATTTCTAGATTTTCAATTCTATTTCATTGATCTATGCCAGTGACACATGGTATTTATTATTATGGTTTTGTAGTAAACTTTGAAATCAGGAAGTAATCTTCAACTTTGTTCTTCTTTCTCAAGATAGTTTTGGATATTCTAGGTCCCTTGAATTTTCTTATGAATTTTAGGTTCAGCTTGTCAATTTCTGCAAGAAATGGCAGTTGGAAATTTGGTAGAGATTTTGTTAAATCCGGAGATCAGTTTGAGGCATGTTACCATCTAACAAAATTATGTTTCCTGATCAATGAACATGAATGTCTTTCCATTTATTTGGATTGTCTTTAATTTCTTTCACAGTGTCTTCTAATTTACAGAACACAAGTCTTACACTTCTTTTGTTTAAATTAAGTACTTTATTCATTTTTTTGTTATTATAAATGAAATTATTATCTTAATTTTATTTTCAGGTTATTCATTGATAATGTACAGAAATAAACTGATTTTGTATATTGATCTATTATCCTGCAACCTTGCTGAACTCACTTATTAATTTTAATAGATTTTAGTGGATTCCTTGGGCTTTTCTATACATAAGATAATGCCATTTACATATCATCTTCCTTTCCAATTTGGATACCTTTTACATATTCCTCTTGCCAATTGTCCTGTCTAGGGGTTCCAGTACAATATTGAATAGAAGTGTTGAGAGCAATGTCAAGAGCAAATAAACAAATGGTACTAAACAACCAATGGGTTGAAGAAGAAATCAAAAGAGAAATAAAGAAACATTGAGACAAATGAAAATGGAAATACAACATACCTAAACTTATGAGATGTAGCAAAAGCAGTTCTAAGAGGGAAATTCATAGCAGTAAATGCCTACATCAAGAAAAAAAGATCTTGAATACATAGCTCAACTTTACCCCTCAAGGAACTAGAAAAAGAAAAACATTGGAGCCCAAAGTTAGTAGAAGAAAGTGAATAACAAAGATCAGAGCAGAAATAAATGAAACTAAGACTAAAATAACAATAGAAAAGATAAATGAAACTAGGAGCTGTTTTGTTTTGTTTTTTTTTAAAGATGAAGAAAATAGACAAACCTATAGCTAGACTAATTAAAAGCTAATTTGAGAGGACTCAAATAAATAAAATCAGAAATAGAAGAGGAGACATTACAACTGATACCACAGAAATACAAAGGATCACAAAAGACTACTATGAATAATTATATGCTAATAAATTGGACAACTGAGGAGAAATGGGTAGATTCCTAGAAACATGCAGTTCCTAGGAACATTCAGTTCTTACTGAAACTGAATAATGAAAAATAGAATCTGAACAGACTGATTATTAGTAAAGTGATAGAATCAGCAATCAAAGATCTCTCAACACATGAAAGTCCAGAACAAGATAGACTTTTATTTTTCAACTTTTTTTTTGAGAAAGAATACAAGTGGGGGAGAGGGGCAGAGGAAGACAGAGAGAGAGAGAGAGAGAGAGAGAGAGAGAGAGAGAGAATTCCAAGCAGGCTCCATGCTCAGCACAGAGCCCAACACAGGGCTTGATCTCACAACCATGAGATCATGACCTGAGCTGAAATCAAGAGTTAGATGCTTAACTGACTGAGCCACCCAGGCACCCCAAAATGGACTTTCTAAGTGGCTTCAACATTTAAAGAGAAATTAATCATCCATTTAAATCGTTCCAACATTTCAAGAAGAATTAAGCATCCATTCAAATGACTTCAACATTTAAGGAAGAATTAACACCAATCCTCAAATTCTTCCAAAAACTGAAGAGAAGGGAGCACTTCCAAACTTACTTTATGAGGCCAGTATTATTCTGATACCAAAACTAGCCAAGGACGCCATAAGAAAAAAAACTACAGATAAATTTCTGATGAATATAGATGCAAAAATCCTCAACAGAATATTAGCAAACCTAATTCAATAATATTAAAAGGATCATACATCATGATCAAGTGGGCTTTATTCAAGGGAAGCAAGAATTGTTCAACATCGGCAAATCAGACAATGCGATACAGCACATTAACAAAATGAAGGATAAATATTGTATGATCCTCTCAATGGATGCAGAAAAAGCATTAACAAAATTCAACATTCATTTGTGAAAAAAACCTCTCAACACAGTAGGTATAAAGGGAACATACCTCAACATAATAGACGCCATATATGACAAGCGACAGCTAACATCATACTCAATGGAGAAAAGCTGAAAGCTTTTTCTCTAAGATCAGGAACAAGACAAGGATGCCAACTTTCACCACTTTTAACATAGTATTGGAAGTTCTAACCAGAGCAATTAGGCAAAAAGAAGAAATAAAAGACATCCAAATTGGAATCAAAGATGTAAAACTACCACTATTTGCAGATGACATGATATCATATATGGAAAACCCTAAAGTCTCCACAAAGAAAAACATAAACCTATTAGAACTAATAAATTCAGTAAAGTCACAGGATGCAAAGTCAATATACAAAAATCAATTTCATTTCTATCCACTAATAATGAATTATCAGAAAGATAATTTAAGAAAAATTATCATTTACAATTGCATCATCAAGAATAAAATACCCAGGAATTAATTTGACCAAGGAGGTGAAAGACTTGTGCATTGAAAATGGTCATACTACCCAAAACAATCTACAGATTCAATACAATTCTTATCAAAATTCTAATGGAAGGTGTTCTGAGATGCCTTTCATAATAACCTTTACCCCAAAGGGATAGACTTTTTTTGTGTGGGTTCCCATACCACCGTGATATTACTTCCATCACAGTGTAGTGTAACCATTAGTTTACCTGTCCATCCTGTCGACCTCTTTGTCCAAACTGTGAGTACTTTAGTTGGGATCTCTTTGGTCTTTGCATCCCTGATGCCTAACAGAATGGCTGACCAACACATATGTTTTTCTTAATGAGTGAATTGTTATTCATCCCACACTTAAACAGAGAAAGCTACAGAAAACATAGTACAGTTATCTGAGGGAGTATTCTGCAAAAATGGGAGATTTTCCATGGAGTGTGCATAGTGATACAGGAGATTCTGATTGCTAAATGTGATTTTGACCTAGAGGCCCATAAAAGAAGGGCACCTCAAAGTATATTCTGCTTAATTAGATTGGATGGAAGCTTATTAAGTTTCTCTTAAATGTATGTTCTTTTTAATTATGTATTTGGATCACTGCTTTTATTTTCCTCTGGGTATCATGTCATGCTTGGAATTACATTCGTTTTTAAAATTACTCAAACTACTTGGGATAGTCTTGTACATTAACCTTTTATTTCTCTTCATTTTTTTCTTTTCTTTTTTTTTTTTCCTCTTCATCCTTTTCAAGCAGCCTGTGATTCTCTGGCTGATACTGTGTTCAATACCGTATGGACCTTGGGCTGCCGACCTTTTATGAATAGCCAAAGAGCAGCCTGCATCTGTGCAGAAGAGGAGAAAGAAGAGTTATGAGAAAGAGGTGATCCCTTCCTGGTTTTGAGTGATGCCACAGCTGTCAGTCACAGAGATGGTAGTGTGGCAGATGTGTCTCATCCTTGCTTCCAAATGTTTGGATAACACAAAGCAAGAGAAAGGAAATATTGTTCTACAGCTGAAACGTGAGTCCCATCCTTTGGGAGAACTGGAAAAAAGACATGGAGTGATTTGAAGACTACTCTTTATTTTACCAATGGTCTCCCCAACCAAGAAACATTTGCCTGGCAATTCAGTTCTTAGTTTAAAGACTAAAATAAAGACTAAAATATTGGGATTCTCGGACTTGGTAATTATATTCATAAGTGAAATTTTGCAGCATCCAACCATTTGGGAGGCAAGGACTTTCCTCTGATTCATGTTTCAGTTGCCAGTAAGCATCTCACTTTTAATAAAGTGTTCTTTTTAGGAAATATGAAAAGAGATGAATGAATTCCATTATCACCAATGTGCTTCCATTTCACTTAGAAGAGAACAGAACCCAACCTGGTAAGTTCCACCAATGATAACAATCATTCCCACTGGTGCTGGAGAGATAAGAACAAGTGGGAAATGTCAGAGACTTACTTGGTGAAGACCAATGGAGGTGGAGGTCAGATGGAGTTAGGTCTCTGAGGTTCCATTTTTTTCCTTCAGTGAATTATTCCTGTGATATTCCCAGTTACTAAGTGGTGTTAGTGTCATGGTAGGATCTGAGAAGCATTTCGTAAAAATTGCCACTGAAGATAGCTAGGAGAAGTCCCTGAAATCTGAGGACACAGAAATGGTCAGTTGCTAAACTTTGGTTCTCAATACTGACTGCAGATTAGAATCATCAAAGGAGTATTAAAAAGCAGAAACCCTCTGGGGGTGGTATCTACCTATAGGTGTTTTATGAGTGCTCCCCACCTGATCTTGATGCACTGGGAGGGCTGAGGTCCACTAAGATCAGGGATCAGCAAATGAAACTCATGGGCCAAATCAGGTCTAACACTGCTTCTGTGGCGTTTTATTGGAACACAACCATATTCTCCTTTGTTTATGGTCACTCCTGTGCTACAACCTCAGAGTTGAACAGTTGTGACAGACTGTATAGCCAGAAAGCCTAAAATGTTTACCATTTGGCTCTTGACAAAAAAAGCTGGCCAATTCTTGATCTAGGTCATTCTGTCCTTTCACTTCCTTTTGTTAATTTTACTGGTTGCATTAAGAATTGTTGATTATAGCCGTTTCAAAAAAGAAAAAGAAGAAAAACTGTTTCCTGATCTTATGTAAAGCCATAAAAATAATTGGCATATTAAGAAATTGGATTTCATTGCATATAAAATTTATCTCTGTGATTTATAATATTTACTTCAATAAACTTTATTAAGCACCTACCTACAAAATAGAGCATGGTATAATTTACACCTTTTTTTTATTGCCGTATCAGTCTGTGGGCTTAGAATGCCAAATAATAGGACATATGGTACCAAATTTTAATTTTGTCTACAGTTCAGTCATTGACCCACTTAAATGCATGTCAATACATTTATTAATATTTATTAATTGAAAACATTTCACGTAATATAAAAATATCAAAAGAAAACACTGTGCAAGAGGAAAATCAAATAATATTTTTTAGTACACACTTATACTGATAAACTTCCGAATCTCCTATAACTACTCTGCGTTTGAGTTGAAATTTCAGGGAATGATTATTATTTACATATTTAAGGAGTTGCTGGGTATTAGGTCATAATTTCAAGCAACCATTTAATTTGTTTTAAGTTTATACTTCAGAAGAGCATGCCCGACTTTTTTTGATTTTAGTGGTCCTATTGCATCCTACACGAGGTGTTTTATTGTAGGAAGGAAATGTGGGGAGCAGGGTGAGCTGTTTCTTGCAGGGACAGCATAGCTTTCGACGTTGGGAAGATGAAGCCCATGGGTTGGATCAGTCAGCAGTGAGGTGACCTTTCCTGACCCAGCAGCCGGAGTCAGAATGAGTCCGTTCAGGGAGTCTGTCTAAACCCACAGTATAAGGTTCAAAGAAGCGCCATGTTCTAGGGTGTTGATTGGTGCTCTCAGAGGGCGTAGGGAGAAGTTCCAAAGAGGTGGGTGGCCCAAAGCCAGGACTCGGGTGTTGGGTGGTCCTAGTCCTCCCAGTCGATGCTGATCGGGCCACCTGTCAGCATCTGGCTCTGCAGACCAGCTGTATCCTCTCCCTCTACTGCCTCACGACGCATTCGCCGGTGGCAGCCCTGAGCACAGCGAGAATGCTCGTCCAGCCTTCCACAGACAAGGACCTGGCAGTGCAGAAACACTTCCTGGAAAGACCATAATTATAATTAACAAAAATAATGATAACAGCTACCACTTGTGGGGCCCTTTCTAGAAGCTCGACACTATACCAAATGTTTCATATATATTGTCTCGTTTCATCTAAACAACAACTGTTTGAGGTAGATGTTATCATCCCCATTTTACAGATGAGGAAACTGAGACTTAGGTTAGGAAACTTGCCCAGATTCACAGCATTGGTCAGGTGGCAAACACACTGAGTCATGTGGGTGACTTAGAACCCCACATCTATAACTTTTGCTTTTGTACAGGGACAGGAGAGACCTCTGAGAAGGCAACATCTAATAATGTTAACATCTTCATTCTTAGCATCAAAGTCTGGGAAAAACATTGGTGCCCACACACTTCTGTGTAAAATAACAAGTTCTTTGCCCAAGCTTCTTCCTACAAGTTACCTCCCAAAGCATGCTGCCTGCTTGAGGAGGGAGATCAGGATTAGCCATCATGATTAGCAGGTGCTCTGGAACAGCGATGTAACTGCTCACTTAAATTCACTTAAATGCAGGGTGGAAAAGAATATTGGTCTCTTAAACTTCTTTTGGTTTAAATGTCTCAACAACTCTACTAAAACAAAAACCAAAAAAGCCTCCACCTTAACGTACTATCTATGGCCTCTTATAACTTCTGTGTATGTATAATTTTCAAAAACGTAGCATATTCAATATGCATGTAAACTGTTATGATAAAAGTTTTTTCGTATCTCCTTTTTCTATATTTCTCATTTTAATAACTGCTTAGTATTGCATTAACTGATATATGGTAGGCCTGGTTGGGGGCTTTCTCTCATTTCCCACGTAACAATGCTCTGTAAACACATCTAACAAATCTTGTTTTTCTTTTTTTTTTTGCTTGTTTGTTTTTGAGAAACGGTCAGAATTGGAGTTTTTAGAATATGATTTTATGGTTATTACTACATATTATCAGACAATTTTCCAGAAATTATACTCCTTTATACTATCACTGTATTCTCCCTATAACTTTGATAACTTTGCAAGCATTGTGATAAATTTTTATAAATTTAATACGCATAAAATAATGTCTTATAATTGTTTTAATTGGCATCTTAAGTACTATTTTCACTGAACGCTTTGCTATTTGTCTTTTCTGTGAATTTTCTGTCCATCTCCTTGGCCAATGACTACCAAGCAGACTTTTTCAACCATATCTGCCCACAATGATTTAAAATTATGATCATATAGTATTTTCTTTGAACAAGCACAGTGATTTTCTTGGGAGGGAGGCAGATAACTGTGATATTAATGAAGGTATTAGGCTTCTAGGTGGCCAATTCTACAGTATTTTTCTTTACTTTATAAAATTTTTTTTATGTTTATTTATTTTTGAGAGTCAGAAAGAGAGCACAAGCAGGGGAGGGGCAGAGAGAGAGAGGGAGACAGAGAGTCTGAAGTAGGCTCCAGGCTCCAAGCTGTCAGCACAGAGCCTGACACGGGGCTCAAACTCATGAACTGTGAGATCATGACCTGAGCCAAAATTGGACACTCAACCGACTGAGCCACCCAGGCACCCCTACAGTATTTTTCAGAGGGGAATGCAGATCCTAACTTTGGTCTCATAGAGAAGGTCAACGAATTGGAACACCAGTTCAGGTCTGGGGGTGGGGGGTGTAGGTTACAAGGTAAAGGTGTTCAGCTCACCTTGTGGTCTTTGCCCACAAACTTGAAGACAGGAACCTGAAAGTGCTTTGCTAAGTGGTCTCGTGATGTGTACTGCTTCACTGAGTCATCTGAAACACAGCTGAAAGCAAGACAGGAGAGCACGTAAGACTTGATTGTTTCTACAGAGGTGGAAAAACAATCCAGTCCAATGTGCTTGGTCCAAAGAGTGGCTAACTGGGCAGAGGAGGCTGGGCTGAACTCAAGCTTGTTGAGAATGAAGGAAAAATGAAATTCCCTCCCTAGAAAGGCATCTTCAGATACAACCCTGTTCATTAATCATCTCTCATTCTCTGTACCCACAAACTGGGCACAAGGACCTCTTGACATATTAATGTACTGAAGTGCCAGCAACAGCAACCACATTTATTCCAACGATATCTCTGGAAATGAAGGTATCTTTGTAAGGCTGTATTTTTATTTGTAATATATGGTAGGGATTCTGCGGTTACATACTTGATAATTGGCTTAAAAAGGCTTTTCTTTTAACTAGACTTCATAAATATTTATTGGACACTTTATATACACTAACCCCCAAGGGGGGTTCAGAGATGAGCAAACCCCAACTTGTATTTCAAAGAGCTGCATAAAGACTTAAGTTCCAGAGAGAATAACTCGTTCTCCTGAGGAAAGTTCATTCACCTCCAAACTGTTGTAATTCCTCTTTTCCCAAGTTTAACGCTAAGTTTTGGTTTTGTAGGGTTTTTGGGTTTTAATCTCAGGTCTACTGCTTGAAGTGAAACTCGTAGGGTATGTCAGGGTTAGCTGAGGAAAAGACGTGTTCTTGATTCTCAATTTTGAGACCAGGGTTTAGTATTTGATGAACATTTTCTTCCTACAGGCCAGGGATTACACCTGTATCATCTTTCCCATTCTGAATTTTAAAGGAACTTTATTTTCCCTGAATGTATTTTCCCTTTTATGGATACCTAATAGTTCTCGCCTGCCAGGTCAGGAAAAAAAAAGTGGGGATCAGAAGTAAAAGTCTATGAAATTGGATACTTGCTCCACATGCTTAAAGACCACTTTCTAGTTCATTGCTAAGTTTCAGTGCAGTTGAAAAATCCCATAAAATTGTTTAAAAATAAGGCATTGTGACTTATATTACCACTAGTACCATATTCCCCTGAACTGAAGATCTAAATATATAATGCAGTCTCTGTTATTTCTTGTATTTATGTACTCATTTTCATTTTCCTGAGGTAAAGTTAATTTATACCATATTTTGATTATGTTCTATAATAAATACCTACTGCATATCTAATCTAATGCAACATACTCTGCTGGGAACTGCAGAGGATATAAAGATGAAAAATATGGTCTGTGATGTCAAGGAGTTTACAGTCTGTATCTATGATAAAAAAGAGTAAAGCGATATTAAAATGGCACTTTTCACCTAAGTGCCTCACCATTTTCAATTTATTTTTACCTAAAAATACTATTGTTGTTGTTGTTTTTTCAAGAGAGAATGAGGCAAAAAGAGTTGTTACAGGGTAATATATTACAGAAGAGAACCCAGAACAAATTCTGGCTCTTGACTTGGGGTTTGCCATGATTACACAATGCTAGTTCCTCAGCTCTAAGTTGGTGTGTTGAAAGAAAGTAACAATGGTATATAGGATAATACAAAATCATTGATTACCCAAATGTTGTCCAGTATTTTATTTTGGAATTCAATATGTTTCTTTTTCTGGAGACTAACTTTCTAATTCTACTTTGCATGGGCTTGTATTAAATTACTTTGCATTCCCAGAGCACAGGCCGATTGAAACTGGAGGGAGGTGAATGAGATGTGCCAAATATCAGGAGAAACCATCCCGATTTAAATTTAAGCTGAGGACGATGAATAATCAAACAGTTTATAAATGTAATCACACTGCATTATGTTTACTTTAGGGCTCTGGACTAGCTTCAGATTATTGTTATGTTAAATGCTCACGCAATTAATTCATTTGACCAATATTTAATGACCCTATAGGCTAGGCATTGAGGAGGAAAGAGAAGGAAAGAATATTTCTAGTTCAGGTTAGAAGGAATCAGGGAAGGCTTCATGGAGGAAAGAAATCCTGTTGAATCTTGAAGGACCAGTAAGATTCAGGCAGCAAGAAAAGGGGAAGAAGATTTCAGGCAGAGGAAACAACAGGTGCAGTCAGAAGGGTGTAAGGAACCATGGAGTGTGGGAATTGCCTGTAGTTCCCTTTGCCAGGAGCAGAAACTGGAGAAGGCAGAGGTCAGAGGGTGAGGCACAATAAGCCAGGCTCAGAGTTGGATTTTATCTTGAGGAATTGTCTCATATACACCATTACAGTACTATCCACTATTGTGCCAGAGATGGGACTATTTGCCTGGTTACTAAATAGATCTCTACAGCTGTGTTTTTGAGTTCTTGTCTCTGGCTTTTAAGCATTTTAATTTCTCCTGTAGCATTTTCAGGTGGGGGGCTATTTTGTACATGCTAAGGGCTGGAAAATTAAATAGCACAGCTTCTTAGAACTGTCTAAAATAAAAAGTATATAGTCCTTAACTATCTGAATAACAAATGCATAAACAAACTTTGCAAGCTTTATTGAGATTGTAGATTACATCTTTTTCCAGTAAGTGGGTTATTATACATTTATTTTTGTAAAAAGTAAGTACAGGGGAAGGAGAACACTCTTGGAATGAGAGAAAATTTCCCTATCTTGATTATAGTGATGGCTTCATGAATGTATACATCAGAACTTACCCAACTGTACACTTTCAATGTGTATGCTCACTGTATGAGAACGGTACTCCAATAATGCTGTTAGACAAAAAAAAAAAGGAACCAAAATCTCCTCTCCCCCTAAAAGAAAATCCATTCCTTAATCTATTAACTTTAGGATGTGAGTGAAAAAAATAAATAAAAAGTGATACTTCTAATTTTCACTTTAAAACTTTGTGAAGATAACTTTAAGATGGCAAGAAATCCCAAGAACTACAGACTCCTATGAGACCTATTACTGGCCACCCAAAACAGCTCAGAATGATAAATTTTCCATTTTCTGAACACAAGAAAAGGAGGCTACAGAAAGCTGAGGCTAGAAGTACTCCTGCTGGTAAACAGTGAAATTTACTAACCAAAGGAAATCAAGAGCCATCAAAGGTTTTCAACATGGATCTGACCATATATATATATATATTTTTTTTTTTTTTCAAAAATTTGAAGTTTGTCTTCCTTTTGACTAGATATCCAGGGACTCGTGAAGCTGAGATTTGAGAGTTGGGACTTAGGGGGCTGTTGGGAGGCTGTTTTAGCTGTCCAGGTGAAAGATAACAAGGGCTGGAATTAAGACAGTAAGAGAACAGAGAGAACAGCATGGGGGTACTGCTACTTTCTACAAAAGGCTCTTGGTTGATCCCAATGTGCTTCAAGAGTTGAAAAATCACTGTGCGAGAGATTGACAACAGCAGGTGGAGGTTGCCTGTGATGAGAGATCTGGTAGATAAAAGCTAAGTAGATATTTCAGAGTCCAGCAGGCCAATTAGCAAAGGGCATGGCCCATGTGGTGCTCTCGATAGACCATTTCCCTTTCATTGAGCTGCAGTCCCTGCCCCTACCTGAGATATGTCCCACTTGACACTGAGACCAAGGAAGAAACTGATAAGATTCTGCCATGAGTTTGGGGTATGAGTGTAATTTTCCTGGGAATGTAAGCAATGGATGGGATAACTGCCAGACTTCCAATCATCCCATGAGACACACATAGTTCTCAATCCAAGGATTCTTAGGAGATAAAGGAAATCTCCTTTGTATAAAACAAGCACAGAAAAACCAAATTTCACTTGATCTTTCTTCTCCTGAAACCTTCCAAGTATTTTTTTTCTCTCCTTTGCTACCCAAGCTGCTCCTGCTGCTGCTGCTGCTGCTGCTTCTTCTTTTTCTTCTTCTTCTTCTTCTTCTTCTTCTTCTTCTTCTTCTTCTTCTTCTT
>NC_064818.1:32229003-32242686 GCF_023721935.1 Panthera uncia | reverse complement strand
TTCTTCTTCTTCTTCTTCTTCTTCTTCTTCTTCTTCTTCTTCTTCTTTTTTAAGTTTATTTATTTATTTTGAGAGAGAGAGAGAGAGAGAGCACACACACACAAGCAGGCTCTGTGCTGTCAACACAGAGCTCGATGCAGGGCTTGAACTCACAAATCATGAGATCATGACCTGAGCCAAAACCAAGAGTCGCCCCTCGCTACCAAGCTTCTTAAAAGAGAAGTCTACAAGGGGTGCCTGTAGTCTACAGGGATGATTCTTGCTCCTTTATCTCTAGTCCTGACCTTGTTCCAAGGTCTGATATACATTTCCAACTGCCCACTGAACTTCTCTTCCCATATATCCTACAGGCATTTACAATTCAATAGCATTACTTGGAATTATCATATTCAATATTTCACCTCAAACCTGCTTTTCTACTTATAGCCCTCCATCTTGGCTAATGGCATCTAGTCAGTCAGCTGAGCTAGACCCCTTGGAGTCATTTTTGACTCTCTGCTCCCTCACCAGTTTTTACCTCCAGTATGACAATGAGTGGCTTCTGAACCAATCAAGAACTCATAAGAGTGCCATGTTGTTTTAGGAAATGACCGAGTAGGCTTGTGCACTTAGAAGGTGGATGTGAACTGGGGGTAGTAAATGGTGTAAGCAGCATAATTACCCATCCTGGATGAGGTAGTACTTCAGGATCTCGTCGATCTTGGAGGTGGGGGTGGCAAAGCAGCTCTCCACTAGGCTTTCTAAGCCATTCACGTGCACGACAGGCTCAATGCCAAAGTAGAGGGAGTCTCGAAGCTTGAGGGTGGGCAAAGCTTCCCGGTAAGGCTCTTCAAACTCATTGTCCTTGAAGATCTCCAGAGTGAATGGGAAGATTCCATGACTGCGGCCCATGATTTCCAGTGGGGTATTTCGAAGGTTAGGAACGTAGCCTTCCGAAATGGTGTACAGGCGTGGAAACTCGCAGGTCACTGGGATCAGCAGTTTGCTGGTTCGGATGATGATGTCCCCGCTGCTCCCTGGGGTCTGCTTGGGTAGACCTGTCACAAGGTTGCTTGCCACGATCTTGTCATTTACCACCTGAGCCGGGCCAGGGCCAGGAGAAGAAAAGATTTTATGTTTATTTCTAAGGAGTTCCCCATCCCCACCTCCCAAACCCTGCCCCACTCCTGACTGTAACATTCTCTCAACTTCTATTTACATCAAAACACATAAAAGATTTGGTTGCTGAAGACTGGAACTGTTTTTTTTTTTTAATCACTTCTTTTTAGCAAGATGTTCTGACTGTTAAGAATTTTATATACTACTTCATGGTCAACCCACGCATTCCTTTGGAGTATTACTCATAAAACCTGAACTATGCAGAATCAGCAAATTCAAAGCTCTGGTGTTTTAGGAAGGAATGGCTTCTATTTTTTTTTTTTCCCGGACTCCTAGACCTGCTGATCAGGCTTCGGCCTGACCTTGTGCTGAACTCATCCACAGGCAGAACTTCAGCTATCACATTTATGCAGATGACTTTCAGTTCTTTGTCTCCAGCCTTGTCTGCTCTCCCGGGTGCCAGCAAATCCAACACACCACGGGGGCCTTTCTACTTAATCATCTACAGATACAATAAACACAATTTGCCTAAAGTGGGACCACCTTCTCCTGAGATACCACCCCCATGTCTCACTCTAAGTTCAATTGGCTCTCTGATTTCTCTCAGTCGAATTCAGCAAATAAATATTTATTTAATCAGATGGTCATGAGAATCTCTGCCCTGATCTCCTGGATCCAGGTCCCCTTTTCTCTATCCATTTCTCATGCTTCTGATCTCACCACAACAGTGCCTGCAACCCCCCTCTATGGTATAGAGCCCAAATGTCTCACCCTCGCACACAAGGCAGATCTTTGGAAGCAGTCTCGCACCCGCACCCCCACCCTACCCTGTCTACTTTTCTAGTTTCCTTTTCCAATATGAATTCCTTGCCAGTCAGTCTGAACTGCCCATTCACTCAGCATAAGCCTTAAATATTCCCATCTCTGAGACTTGCTCACTTGTTTCTCATCTGAAATGCCCTCTCCTCTCTGTATAAGCCACACACATGCTTCTACTCCAGTTCAAGTCCCATTTGTCTTGACATCCCCAATGTTTGTCCCTTTCTAGACTGCTATAGCACCTGTCATCTGTATCACTGTTTCTTTCTTTCTTTTTTAATTTATTTTTGAGAGAGAAAGAGAGGGAGAGAGCATGCATGAGTGGGGGAGGGGCAGAGAGAGAGAGGGAGAGAGAGAATCCCAAACAGGCTCTTCACTGTCAGCACAGAGCCCGATGTGGGGCTCCATCCCAGAAACCATGACATCATGATCCGAGCTGAAATCCAGAGTTGGACACTTAACTGACTGAGCCTCCCGGGCGCCCCTCACTGTTTCTTATTTATATTGTGTGTGTGTGTGTGTGTGTGTGTGTGTGTGTGTGTGTGATCTCAATACTACTGTGTATGTTCTCAAAAGTTAGGAATCTTATTTCATATATCCCTCAGACTCCAATGCAGATTCTTGGACAAAAATACAAACCTTGAACCTCTGTCTAGTTTACAACTCGAACTCATTTGTTACCTCATAAATGAACTTTCATCTGTGTCATTTGCTTTCTTCAAGTAAAATAATTGGTCAGAGGAGATGTGACCAGTCTCCCAGTGCTGGTGCTGAGGCACTCGGGAAAATGTCTGTACACATTGGAGAGACAGGACTATTTAAGAACACAAAGAGCAGAACTCTTCTTACCTCTCTGTGCTCACAGTGCCAGGACCACAGCAGATGCCCAATAATATATGTGTTAAATGAACGGCATATGATTCTTTGAGCTCTATTATTTAATGTGGAACTATTTCATCTATAACACAAGCCACGCTGCATACCTCGGTCAACTACCTCCCAAATAACTGGCTTTTGGTTATTCCCCAAGCGTCCTCCAGGAAGAACCTACATTGACCACTGTGCCACACGTCTTGAGGGAGAAGAGGATGTTGACGTGGGTGCCGTTGGACACTCCTCGGCAGGAGGTGTTGGTCAGGAAGAGCTCCAGACCGCCAACCAGGTCCCTGGGGATGCTCACTTCAATGGTATTTGACCTGCACAACACGGGGACTGCGGCAGAAAGGGGGCTACTGTTAGAACTGGGAAATTTGAATTGGGAGAAGGGTAAGGACGGTGTCTAGGGGAAATAATTTTAACCTCACACAATTTAAGCTTTTTGTTTTATCCTTAAGAAAATCTATGAGGCTCAAAACAAGTTGGTGAATAAAACCAGGACTCCTAACTCCCAGGGTTGTGGTCTAATAATGATCCTCAAATAATTGTTCCCCGAATGAGGAAATATTGTGTTTGAGTTTCAATTCAACATTTATTTCAAAGTGTGGATAGCATAGTTCCATGAACTGAAACACCTAAAGGATTAACTTTTAGCACAAACACAATTTATTGGCAATACAGAAAAAGTACTGCTTTGATGTAGGCTTAAATTACATAACAGTACTGCTCTGACTTTACCATTAATTATGTCTCATAAAACAGAGGTAATAAAAACAACGTTAGTGCACTTGGGAAAGAGTTCCAAATTGTCCTTGCATTGTTCAGTAAACCATAAATGCTGACTATAAATTCCGCTTTAACTTAATATGAAAAAGATTGCTTTTCTTTAGTGTTCCTGTGTTCAGTTTTCCAGACTCTACAAATACCCGAAAAGAAATACTTATGGGTACTGTCAGAAAATATGTGAGGACAACATCAATATGGGAGGATATATCATAACAATAACACAGTATAAGGAAATCAGAGATAGGTGCTCATTAAATATTTGCTATGTGAATGAGTTAATATTCTGGACATAAATAACTAGATTTCCAGAAAATAGTTCTCAGAGAATTGTTGATGCTCATATTGTAATTGTAGGGAGACGAATCAGCTCCCTAGGGCTCTCAACTTAGTTTCACCACCCAATTATCTGTTAGAAAAGAGAGGAACTGCATCAGTGTCTTAGACTTCAAAATTAACTATTAGTTATACTGCTAATAATAGAAATTAGAGAAAAAAATCAGAAGTAAAAAGCAAAGGAAACTGTATGGACCATCAATCCCATTTCTGGGTATTTATCCAAAAGAACTGAAAATAGGATCTCAAAGAGATATTTGCACACTCATGATCATAGCAGCATTATTTGCAATATCTAAAATGTAGAAGTAAATCAAGTGTCCATCAATGGATGAGCCCCTAAACAAAATGTAGTATATAAATACGGCAGAATGTTATTCAGCTTTATGAAGAAAGGAAATCCTGTCATATGCCACATGGATGAACTTTGTGCTAAATGAAATGCTAAGTGAAATAAGTCAATCACAAAAGATACATAGTCACATGAGGTGTCTAAAGTAGTCAAACTTCATAGAAATAGAAAATATAATAGTGGTTGCCAGGGCAGGGGGTGGGGAAGGAGGAATGGGGGGAATTATTGTTTAATGGGTATTGAGTTTTAGTTTTGCAAGATAAAAACATTCTGGAAATCTGTTGCACAGCAATGTGAATATACTTACCACTACCGAACTATACATTTGAAATTGGTTTAGATGGTCAATTTTCTGCTGTATTTTTTTTTGTACCAGAATTTTTTAAAAAGCAAAAGAAAATGAACTTTTTGGTACTGCTGTTTAGAGAGCTTCTCTTTTGAATGATCCCAGAGTAAAGATGCAGAGATATACACTGTCAAAAGATCTGGTGCTCTACAAGATGGGAATATTAACACACTTGAATGAAGAAGGCAGGGAGATTCACGGGGGAGAGCCGAGGTTGAGCGCATCCATGTACTACCTTGGCATGTGTGGTTATCCTCAGACAGCACCAAGCCCCGGGGACATTCACACTGATAGCCCTTCTCAGACACAAGGCAAAGATGGCTGCAGCCACCATTGTTATTGTGGCATCCTTCAATGTCTGCAATAAAACCAAAAGAAAAGGGAGTGATCTTGCAGGCCTCTTTCCCAAGAATTCTGTTCTTGGGCTGGCACTTGGCATCAGGGAATATATTTGACTCATTGCAGTATCACTGGGGTCTAACCCAGTCACTGAGTCATGTAGGGAAGTCCACACAAAAAATGTTTATTAAGTGTTATAGCTAGAAAGAGCAATCTTAGGACATCTAAAGCTCTAACCTCTTAAGCTGGTCATTTTGTAGAATGACCTTCAATCTGGATTTGTCTGTTTTTCTCATGGTTATATGACAGTTTTGGAGAGGAAGACCCAAAAGTCATTTCTTAGTTGCTGTAATCCACCCATTTTGAAATTTTATAGCATATGACTGATATAAAAGGGACTGACAGAATATAAATTCAACTAGACTAGAGAGACGTATCCATTATTGCCAATTGGTTGGATTGCCAGACCCTCTCCTCAAATCTCTAGGAACAATAGCACTGGGATACGTGCCTTGGGCTGATAGCACACTTATAAAACTGAGGGCCAGGGGCGCCTGGGTGGCTCAGTTGGTTAAGTGTCCGATTTCACCTCAGGTCATGATCTCACCGTTTGTGAGTTTGAGCCCCGCGTCGGGCTCTGTGCTGACAGCTCAGAGCCTGGAGCCTGTTTCAGACTCTGTGTCTCCCTCTCTCTCTCTGACCCTCCCCCATTCATGCTCTGTCTCTCTCTGTCTCAAAAGTAAATAAACGTTAAAAAAAATTAAAAAAAAAAAAAAAAAAAACAAAAAAAACGAGGCCTGGATGACACACTCTCACATACTCTTTGTGACATTCCTCTCTTGAGGTGTTTTTTTAAAGTTTCCTTTAAAAAGCTTTGCATTTTGGGGTGCCTGGGTGGCTCCTTCGGTTAAGCATCCGACTTCGGCTCAGGTCATGATCTCGCGGTTTGTGAGTTTGAGCCCCGCGTCGGGCTCTGTGCTGACAGCTCAGAGCCTGGAGCCTGCTTCGGATTCTGTGTCTCCCTCTCTCTCTGCCCCTCCCCTGCTCATGCTCTGTCTCTCTCTGCCTCAAAAATAAATAAAACATGTAAAAAAAAAAAAGCTTTGCATTTTCTTTCTCTTTCTCCTTCTCCTCTATTTCCTTCTTCCTTTTCCTCCTCCTCCTTCCTCTTCCTTCTCTTCCTCTTCCTCTTCTTCTTTTTTAGTAGGCTTCATGCCCAGCATGGAGCCCAACATGGGCTTTAACTCACAACCTTGAGATCAAGACCTGAGCTGAGATCCAGAGTCAGACACTTCACCACCTGAGCCACCCAGGTGCCCAGAAAGTTTTGCATTTTCAAAAAGCATACTCAACCAAATGAACAAGAAAAAAATATTCAATTGAAAACTGAAGAAACTACCACACGATTTCATAGTTAGTTGGGAAAATTAATGACCTTTGTGGGCTCTAGACATTGTGAGGGGTCATCAAATTCCGGCATAAGTTTTACTGGGACACAGTCACGCTCATTCATTTACCAATTGTCTGAGTGCTTTCTCACTACAGGGCAGACTTGAGTAGTTTCAACAGATTCCATACGATCCCCAGAGCCTAAAATACCTACTATTTGGTCTACACAGAAGTTTGCTGCCCCTGTTCTAGGGGTAAGATAAGTAAAGGGAATGCTTTCAAAGCATCTCAGATGCTCAAAGAAAGATGGAAACTGATTTCCAGTTATAGTTATAATTCTCAGTTCAATAACAGTTTAAAAAAATTAGTTCCTTGGAACATTAGTAAATTAACCTGGGATCAACCGATTTTTGTGAAACATACAAAGAATACAAATTTGCAGTGAATTAATCCTTGCAAAACTTAGGAAGTATTAGGCTATTACCTGTTTACAAATCTGGATACTTAAAAAGGATAAAAGTACTACTATTGGTTTTTGAAAGAGCTGAAAATGATATAGAACAATGTAGAAGGCAGCATAAAAATATACTAGAAAATGTTAAATCAACATTAATGGGATTTTTTTTCTAAAAATGATCTTCCTTAAGTCAATTTAATTTCTCTGGGTCTCGATTTCAATATTTATAAAAGGAAAGGGTTGGACTAAATGTTCACTCAGGCTATTTGTAGGTCTAAAACTGCAAAGCACAAAATAAGTTGAAATTCTAAGTTGGCATAAAGGGTTTAAGTCTCTTATGAGGATATTCCAAATGTTTGGATACATCTGGCAGGTGGGATTGTGGGTCATTTTAGTTACCTTTCATTTATTCCTCTGTATTTATTTTCTTCTATGAACATAATTTTCATAATAAACAAAACAATAAAAATTACATAAAATTAAAAAGAGGCTTTTATTTTAAAAAAGAACATATAATTATTTAATGACTAAAGAAACAAATATGTTTGGACTATCAATAAAACTTAAGCGTTTCAAATATGCATCTTAATGCTAAAGTATACCTGATATATAAATTTTGTCTTCTCTTAAGATACTTTCAATCATGATTATTAGGTTTTAAAATTTATGAAGATTAACACTAATACTGCCAATAAAATGCTTGCAAATAGTTACAAATGT
Organism: Panthera uncia; assembly: GCF_023721935.1. NCBI lineage: Eukaryota > Metazoa > Chordata > Mammalia > Carnivora > Felidae > Panthera > Panthera uncia. The sequence continues at coordinate 32,235,171 of NC_064818.1, read as the reverse complement.
TCCTCATGGAACATTTCATTAATATTTCAATATGCAAAGATTATTACATAAAATAATTAAGATTTAAAGAAGATTCAGGACATTATCCTTACTCAATAAAATTTAAAGTACATTTAGTCTTGTTATAAGTGACAGTAGTTTAATATTCTGGTTAATGGTCCCTCGGTTATTAATGCAAACTTTGTTGCATGGAACAAAATGTAGGAACTAGGCATAATTTTTCCTTTCGGGATATTATTTTATTATGTTGAATATTACCAGAATAAAGTGAACTCTTATAAGCAGTGTTGTACCACAAATTCGATTTAGCCTCACAGACAAATCATAGGTCCTCTGTAAATAATAATTAAGCCACTGATCTCTTCATATAATCTGCAAAGAGGGTTTTTCTTTTTTTTCTTTTGGTCCCTCAACTCCCAATGGTATGCGATTCAGACTCAGTAAAGTGGAAGGGATGACATTTTAGTTGTGATAATTTACAAGGGCAAAGGTGTCTTAGAGAAAGAACATTACCTAAGTTTCATATCATTGTGAGAGTACACAACTGCCATTTCAACTATTTGACATACATTACAAATTCTTTTTTATTACTTAATCATATAAAATGTACACAGCATTTCTGCTATTAACAATAGAAAATTTTAGTTATCTTCCCCACAGTGTATTAATCTCCAGTAAATGCAAAGCATAGAGGGGGAAAAAAAAAATGCCTACATGTGAACCAGGTTCCCAAACTTCAAGATGGTAAGACTCACCTAATGGAACTTGGTAAAAACACAAACCCTAAGGCCCATCTCGCCCCCCTGAACCAAGGTTCCAGGAGAGAGGACTGGCAAGGGCCAGGTTTGAAAGCACCCGGGTGATTCTCCTCAGCAGGAATGTTTGAGAAACCCTGCTATAACCATCTCTATTATCTTCCTACTCCAACTATGCTCCTCTGTAGCAGAGGCGTCACCTAGAAGTTATTTAGAAATGGATTACCTTTGCCTGGCCCCAGATCTACTGAATCACCGTCTGCATTTTAACAAGATCCCAGGTGATTTATGGGCACATTAAAGTTTAAGAAATGCATAATACCCTATTTTTTCCCCCAAATTAAATGCGGCCCTTGGGGCACCTGGCTGGCTCAGTTGGTAGAGCCTGTGCCTCTTGACCTTGGGGTTGTAAGTTACAGCCGCACGCTGAGGGTAGAATTTACTTAAAAAGAAAAAAAAAAAGTGGCCCTCTGCCTCTTGCAAAATACAACTGCCTTTATCTTGAAGATGAACTCAAAACCGAATTCTGCCTGCAACATGACAGTCCCCAATGACGGTGAACCCCTTTTGTCATTTCTTTACATAGCCCAACCTTGACTCTCTCCTAATGCTGGACAATTTCATGAACATCAATCAAAGAGTAAGCCAATGATTTAGTCTGGGATCTTGATCTGAATCCCTTCTTACCCATTCTCACCTTCACACGTCTTGCCATCACTTCTTAGCACACGGCCAACCCCACAGTCACAGCGATACGAATTTTTCAGATTTACACAGATCTCACTGCAGCCACCATTGTTTTGCTCACATTCATTTTCATCTGTAGAAGAGAAACCACCCTGTTTACACACTGCTGAGCAGCTCAATCTTTTCTCAAGCCCCTTAGCAGAGTCTTCTCATCTTTTCAGAGCCTGTCGATACACCAATCCTTTGCTGTAATCCTCAAAATCACTTCCATTAATCTGATCTCCTAAACCAGGTTATTTACCCATCTGCCCTCTGCTAGAACAGAAGGCACTTAGTTGTTGGCCAATTAATTCCCTTCTAAGAGCAAAACTGGGGAAATGAAGTTTCTTTTGTTACCTGGCCTCACCTATTTGTTTGTATTGGTGAATCTCACTTTTTCCAGTGAGTTCCTGAAGTTTAACTAAATAAATACAGACTTACAAATCAAACTGTGTTTTAAATACATCAGAGGAACTTGCAGTGCAGAAATGAATAGCTGATAGAAATTATGTGTGAGGCCATCTTCTGTTATAATATGAACAACTGCCCTTGAAGTCTATTTTGAATATTGGAATATTCCTATTCGGTACTTAAGCAATGACTGTTAACCTTTTTAAGAATCTGATAAAGGATAAGTACTCTTGCTATAAAAAAAAAAATGCACAGCTGCTTGCTATAAAAAATGCAAATGTCACTTCCCGTACTTCTACAAAGAAAGAGAAGCTTGGGAGATACATGTATCATGGCTTGGAGTTGGGGATAGGGGTTTGGGATTTGAACACCCACAGGGTGACAGATGGCATGGCCTTGGGCTCAGGAGAGGAGGTGAGCTGCAAATGAAACCCTGCTTAAATCCAGGACCCCAGAAAACATATCCTCACAATGAAAGGGGGAGTAGAAGAACTTTGCCCTGAGGCCCACGGACACAGTAAGCAAGCTCTTTCTGAGGCCTCGGGGAGAGAAAAATCCTTCATAAACAACACAAACCCCAAGTCAGGCTTTGCTATGGTTGAAGTATGAACTTATAATTCCCATGGAAAATGGGGATCTTAGAGCTGAGAAATTGGTATAAAATTTGGCCTGGACTGGCGCAACTTCTGTTGTGCATGACAGAAGCATTTGAAAAACTGCTCTGTAGTCAAACTTCCACAAACCAGGCAGTCAGAGGGGAGTTCCACAGAAACACAATTTCAACAGGTGGTGGTTTGCCACAAAACGCATGAGGAAATGATCCACGATGAGAATGACTTGGCAAGATAACAAATGGAAGGCTCTGAACTGGAGATAACAGAATAATCCAGAAAAATCTGTAATGCAATGATCTAAAAAATTACTAAACAGATAAAAGAAAGGAGAGTAACCAAGATAAAAGAAGTATACAAAAAGACAAAGTAGAATTGAAACCAAACAAATGCACAGAACTTGTAGAAATGAAAAATGTAGTGCATAAGATTAGACTCTTCACTGGGGCCACTACTGCCTGGCCAGTGGATGGTTACAAGTGCCAGCTGCTTTCCTGGATGTGGCCATACTCTGTCCCAAGCCTGGACAGCTTACCTCGAGACTAATTTTTTTCTTTTTCTTTTTTTCTTTTTTTATGCAAGACAGTAATACACTTCTGATTTAAACCATTGGTATTTGGGAGTTTACTGTCACGGCCTTAGATGCTCTCTGCCCCAGCAATTCTACTTTTATGAGTATACTCTAGAGAAAATCTCACACATGGAGTAAGGTATCATTTTTATGTTAATTTTAAGAACAAAAACAATGGGGGCGCCTGGGTGGCTCAGTCGGTTAAGCGGCCGACTTCGGCTCAGGCCGTGATTTCGCGGTCTGTGAGTTCGAGCCCCGCGTCGGGCTCTGTGCTGACAGCTCAGAGCCTGGAGCCTGTTTCAGATTCTGTGTCTCCTTCTCTCTGACCCTCCCCTGTTCATGCTCTGTCTCTCCCTGTCTCAAAAATGAATAAACGTTAAAAAAATTTTTTTTAATTAAAAAAAAATTTAAAAAAAGAACAAAAACAATGTTATATATTGTTATGGGTACATACATAAATAATAAAAGCATAAAAACAGGGACCAGAAGAACACACACTAGTTTCAAAACAGTGATTACTCCCAGAGGGTGAAAAAGGGAAGTGAAAAAGGAGATGGAGTGAGATGACTTCATTTGTATCTATAAAATTTCATTAAAAAGAAAAAGGGGGCAGCTGGGTGGCTTAGTGGGTTAAGCATCTGACTCTTGATTTTGGCTCTGGTCATCATATCACAGTTTGAAGGTTTCAGCCAGGCATGGGGATCTGCACTGACAGCATGGAGCCTGCTTGGGATTCTCTCTCTCTCTCTCTCTCTCTCTCTCTCTTTCTGTCCTTACTCTGCTCTTGTGCACTCTCTCTCTCTCAAAATGAATACACATCAAAAAAAAAAGATTTACTTTAAAAAAAATTCTTATTTATTTTTGAGACAGAGAGACAGAGAGAAAGAGAGACAGAGCATGAATTGGGTAGGGGCAGAGAGAGAGAGAGACAGAATCTGAAGCAGCTCCAGGCTCCAAGCTGTCAGCACAGGGCCTGATGCGGGGCTTGAATTCACAAGCTGAGAGATCATGACCTGAGCTGAAGTTGGATGCTTAGCTGACTGAGCCACCCAGGTGCCCCACAAAAGATTTACTTTAAAAAAAAAAAAAGAAAAATGGAAGAAAAAATGAACTATAGTTAAATCTGGGTACATGAATTATATTATTTTATCATTCTGGCCAATAATCCTGTTGTATTATTTTCTTTTACACTTTTCTTGGACTAAAAAATTAACATAATTTAAAATAATAATTAAAATTATATTATATATATTTTTTTAAATAAAGGAAAACTTACATTAACACAAAACTTTGCCTTTAATTTCAGGGAATTCATGACAGACTTCGAATAGGAACTGAGGTGATTTCCCTACACACTGCTAGGCAAAGATGTCCAACATAAATTGCTAACCAAGAGATGTGTACAATATGCAGCCTTTGGTGTAAAAAAAGGGCAGTAAATAAACATACATATTTACATTTTTTATATCTGCCTGAAGAAATCTTGGGAGCATACATCAGAAAATATTACAAGAGTTTACCTGAGATGGGGTTGGAGAAGGGACAAATGGGACAAATGGAGGACAGAGAGCTAGACATTTCATTGTATACCATTCAAGCTGTTCAATTTGGGACCCATCTAATTATCTTATCTATTCAAATGTTATATTAAAACAAAAGCTGAGGGGCGCCTGGGTGGCTCAGTCAGCTGGTGCTGACAGCTCAGAGCTGGGGGCCTGCTTCAGATTCTGTGTCTCCCTCTCTCTCTGCCTCTCCCCTGTTTGCACTCTCTCTCTCTCTCTCTCTCACTCTCTCTCTCTCTCTCTCTCTCTCTCTAAAAAAAAAACAAAAAAAAAAAAAAAAAGCTGAGTAATGAAACAAAGACTGTCTTAAAATGAAGCCAAATATTTCCCAAGCACATCGTGTGTGTGTGTGTGTGTGTGTGTGTGTGTGTGTGTGTGTGTGTGTGATGGAGAGGGGGTTAGGGAAGGAAGTTAGGGAAGATTACGGGAACAATCATCTCCTATATCCCAAACCTTTTAGCATTAAATCACACAAAGTCCATCATGCAAGATCCCTAAGAGCTGGCACAGGAGGGCATAAACATACTCCATGGGGTTGTCAGTGGGGTTCATTAAGGAGGCTGAAGAACATAAACTTTTCTACAATAAGAATCTTTTTATATTCCTCTCAACTTAATCCCTGTTCCATTTGACCTCTTACTGTCCTTGAAAAGGCAGGTGTGGGCCAGTGTTCCCTTTCTCTCTGGGTGTGTTTTAAGTGTTTATTTATTTTTGAGAGAGAGAGACAGAGAGAGAGAGAGAGAGAGAGAGAGAGAGAGAGAGATCATGAGCAGGGGAGGGGCAGAGAGAGAGGGAGACAGAGAGAATCCTATGCAGGCTCCACACTCTCATTGAAAAGCCAGACGCAGGGCTCGAACCCATGAACCATGAGATCAGGGCCTGAGCTGAAATCAAGAGTTGGTGACTTAACCAACTGAGCCACCCAGTTGTCCCTGGATGTGTTTTAAACCTATTTGAGTCTGAATACCTTAATGGGAAACTAATGTTATGAGTCATAACATTAATGGGAAAAGATATGATCTTCAGTCTTGGGTTTTTTAACTCTATTTTGTTCCAGTTACAGACAAAAACTGAGTGTAAGTAGACAACTCTAGATTTCCTAGAAAATTATCTGACTCCCATTTCTTGCTACTCAGAGAAACCAAAATTATGTTAGTGCAGCTGTAGGAGTGTGTTCTTAGATAATCCTAGAGCAAAGCCATCTGACAGAAATACAAAGCAAGCCACATAAGTAATTTAACACTTTCTAGCAGTCACATTAAAAAAATTCTAAGAACACGTTTCATTTAATCCAATATGTCTAAAATATTTCCTCTAAATATAAAATCAATATTAAAATTATTGAGATATTTAAAAAATTTTTTTGAATGAATCTAGTGTGTATTTTATACTTACAGCATATCTCAATTTGGATGCTAAATTTCCCTTTCCTTTCCTTTCCTTTCCTTTCCTTTCCTCTTCTTTTTTAGTAGGCTATATGCTGCTTTTCCTTTCCTTTCCTTTCCTTTCCTTTCCTTTCCTTTCCTTTCCTT
>NC_064818.1:32214321-32228993 GCF_023721935.1 Panthera uncia | reverse complement strand
TTTCCTTTCCTTTCCTTTCCTTTCCTTTCCTTTCCTTTCCTTTCCTTTCCTTTCCTCTTCTTTTTTAGTAGGCTATATGCTGGGCATAGAACTGGAGCTTGAACTCACAACCCTAAGCTCAAGACCTGAGCTGAGATCAAGAGTCAGATTCTCAGCTGACTGAGCCACCCAGGCTCCCTGGTTGCTAACTTTTCATTGAATTACTTGGTTGGGGAGTGCCTGGGCGGCTCAGGTGGCTAAGCGGCCGACTCTTGATTTCAGCTCAGGTCATGTCATGGGATTGTTGTGCGCTCACACCGCTGAGCCTGCTTGGGATTCTCTCTCTCCCTCTCTCAATCTATCTTCCTCTGCTCACTCTCTCTCCCTCTCTCTCCTTCTCTCAAACAAATAAATAAACATTAAAAAAAGAGAAATACTTGGTTGGCATTTAGAGTCATAAAATTTACTGTTGGTTACTCAAGTTGTCCCAAACATTTTCGGTTTTCCAATGACTGAATAAAATATCACTTAAAAAAATTTTTTTAACATTTATTTTTGAGAAAGAAAGAGAGAGAGAGAATGGGGAGGGGCAGAGAGGGAGACAGAGGATCTGAAGCAGGCTCTGTGTTGTGAGTGCAGACCCTGATGCGGTCTTGAACTCATGAACTGCAAGATCATGACCAGGGCCGAAATCAAGAGTCAGTTGCGTAACCAATGGAGTCACCCAGACATCCCTCAAGTATCAGTTTTTAAATTAAAATTAGGTAAAATTAAAATTTAGTTTTTCAATCACACTAGCCACATTTCTTTTTTTTATTTTTTATTTTTTATTTTTTTAAACGTTTATTTATTTTTGAGAGACAGAGAGAGGATGAGTGGGGAGAAGCAGGGCGAGAGAGGGACACAGAATCCGAAGCAGGCTCCAGGCTCTGAGCTGTCAGCGCAGAGCTGGATGCGAGGCTCAAACCCACGAACTGTGAGACCATGATCTGAGCCAAAGTCAGATGCGTAACTGAATGAGCCACCCAAGGGCCCCCACACTGGCCACATATTAAGAGCTCCACAGCCACACATGGGTAGGGGCTGCTGTATTGGACAGTGTGAGTCTAGACTGTTCCTCCACATGTATAAATTTGGTTTGAGGCTTTAGTCACAAACTAAAAAGGCAAATACTGTTCTAAGGGTTTAGAGACACAAACTAGAAAAATGACAGTCAGGAAGTTTTTGATTTCCCTTTTGATGTGAATGGCCTATTTCCACCTCACAATTAGTTTCTTACCGAAGCATGTCTGCCTGTCAGGGCCTAGCACAGTTCCCGGAGAACACGTGCATTCACTGGTGTCCAAGCAGCTGCCGTGGCAGTCCTCATCACAGATGTCATAAAAATCTGTGGAAAGATAAGGTCGACCTTTCACGACGGGTTAAGGACCAGAGGACACTCATTCATGAGAAAGCCTCATGGGTTCAATCATGAGGTAGGAGCTCTTGGCCAACATTGAGAGTTCTCATAGTTCAGGGTTTATGTAACCCAATGGAAAGAGATACTGCCCAGGGACATCTGTCATTTAGATCAATGGTTCCCAACTTCAGATCCACAGGTGATAGTTTCTGCAAATCTAAAACCTCACCAAATACGAGCTATAGATTAAGTAAGTGTTATGCCCTATTCTTCTATGTATTTTATTTTTTATTTAAAAAGATTTTTTTAAACATTTATTTATTTTTGAGACACAGAGAGAGACAGAGCATAAGTGGGGGAGGTGCAGAGAGAGAGGGAGACACAATCCAAAGCAGGCTTCAGGCTCTGAGCTATCAGATAGAGCCCAATGTGGGGCTTGAACCCATGAACCATAAGATCATGACCTGAGCCAAAGTTGGACGCTTGACTGAGCCACCCAGACACCCCTGTACTCTATTTCTTAAATGCATACAGATTTTTTTTTAAGTGTCTGACTTCGGCTCAGGTCATGATCTCACAGCTTATGAGTTCAAGCCCCACTTCGGGCTCTGTGCTGACAGCTCAGAGCCTGGAGCCTGCTTCGGATTCTGTGTCTCCCTCTCTCTCTGCCCCTCCCTTGCTCGTGCTTTGTCTCTCTCTGTCTCAAAAATAAATAAACATTAAAAAATTTTTAAATGCATGCAGATTTTGATGGGATTAATAACACAAAAATTTGTTTTAAAATACTACTGATCTCAAGCAGGTTTTTCCCATTACATATCATTTAAAAAAATCAATGGATACTAAGCACAGTACTACCTTATGGATGTCTGATATATATCTTAAAAAAGGGTCCTCCATACTCAAAACGGTTAGAGATCCACTATTTAAATAACCCAAGTCAACATTTCATTTTCTAATGTTTTGTTTGAGTGGAACAAAGGCAAAATAAAAAAGAACTGATCAAAGTCATAATTCCTTTCCCTTTCTGTTTCTTCAGGACATCTCCAGAAACCTAAGAACAGATCACAGAAATCACAATCTGAAGTTACCTGTGACTCTAAATCAATGTTATTTAGACTCCGAGATACTACGATAACTCAATTTCATACAGCATTTTTCTGATGCCATCTGTGGCCCTCATAGGGGAGGAAAAGAGCACAGAGAAGGTACTCACGACCACAGTAGGCATGAAAGCAGACACTGGGCTTGGTCAGACGATATACATAGTAGCCACCCGGACAAGCCTTGACCTCCACCGTGGTGTTCCAGAGGCAGCAGTTCCCACCGAAGCTTGCACAGGCCTGGCGTTGCACGATGCCGTCACCTTCTAGAGGGTGGCTACCATTGAGCCAGACAGGTGCATGGGTTCCACAATGGTTTTCAGGTATGCAGAAGGTGGGCATGGCATCCCCTGCCATGCCTGTGAAGCGGTACCACTCCCCATCCACATGGTTGTCACATAGAGGGGGGCCCTGAGACTCATCGAACTGGTGGTCGGTGTTCCTCCATGGCTCATTCAAGCTGATGTAAGCAGAGCAGGGATCTAGGGCTGGGGATGAAACAGACACCTCAGAGGCAGGCACCTTGTGGTGTTTCCGATTACAATGGCGAAAGCTTGAGTCCACCTACTTCATCTTACATTTTGGGGGGGGGAGGGGCTTAAGAAAGAAATAATCTAAAAGCCCAAACAGTAGCTGTTTAAGATGCCTCAAGTTGACTTAAACATGTTTTATAATGCCTGTTGCAAAAATTATTTCAAATCTATTTAGGGTTTAGTGTTAGCGTTGGACTCAACTTTTTTCCAGAGTAATCATTTGATAGAAGGATAGTTGTTCAGATCAAGGGAGTTTAGGATTATAGTTTCACTGAACTCTGTTCGAGTCAGACAATATTTTGAGTATTGTGTTCACCTAGAGGCTATACTATATGAAAGTATGGACAAATTTGGGGTCCAGTGACCAGACTCAGAAGGGAACCTAAAAATTACCAACTGGGGAAGAAGCAGAGAATTATACTTTGGAGAAAAAAAGACTGAAGAGTATGCATCAGTTTTCACAAATGTAGGTATTCTGTTATTAGAGCAAGAGCAGACTGTTGCAGGGAGGGATTTTAGGTCAGCTATGGACTAACGGAGAGGCCGTATCTCAGTGTTGTAAGCTTTTCATCTAAGACATTTAAACAAAGTATTTGGATGGTCATTTGTAAGCAAGACTGTGAATGACATTTTGCACTACTGGAAAGTTTGACTTGTGAATAAAGGTGTACAGCTCATCCCACTGAAAAGGAAAATGCCTCTGGCACAAATCCACTGTTTTGAAATACACAGTACACTGACAAGTAATCACCAAAGATATTCTCAAAGGGAATGTTGGCATATATTGAAAACTTATTGAAAATAGGAACTTTTTGTGTATAAACAATTAGCTACGGCATCACCCTACAGCCAAATTTCTCAAGCATGCCTTTGTAGTGCATAAATCACATGGACAAACATCTTATCAAAAATATTTTAATGACTCAAGACACCAATATCCTCTATATTGTCACTGCTTCCCTCAATTTCAAGGAAACATGGAATTAACGTAGGCAAACTGTCTTTATGAAGAATCTATAAAACCAAGAAATTCTAGAAAGGAATACCAGCCGGAGAGTACTACTACCTTTGTAATGCACATGAGGCCAACTTACCTGACCTTGTAGTCAGGGAATTCACATTAAGACCAATGCGCTTTGTAGACAGAAATTCAGTTTTAGCAAATACTGCACAATAATTAACTGTGGATGGACCATGGTCATAAAGTTTAAGTTGTCTAAGAAAATATTTTGAATTTTCTAAGTCTACTTTTGAACTCCAATTTTCTCTCTAAATTCAGTCACATGTAGAGGAGGGTGTAGCCTAGTGCTAATGGCCCCAAAGAGAATATGAAATTTTGCGAGAGGAAGTAAGGCTATTGCACTTTCTGGAAATAACACATTTGCAGAGCTGCACATGGCAGGAGCCTCTCTCTCTCTTTTAAAATGTGCCTGAGATATTCCAGCTGCGCCTTAGACCGTATGCGATGTCACTTGAGGGCAGGAAATGTCCTCATACAGACTCTCTCCCCTCTCAAAAGGGAAAAATTCCCTCATCTGCTCTCCCAGCTGTGATTCTCTTAAGAAGCAAGGTTTCCAGGGCAATTTTGCAGGTGATTATAAATTCATAGAAATATTTGGTTGATCTCCTTGGCTCTAATTTTATAAGAAATGGTTAGGTACTCAACTTTTAATGGCTTTTGCAGAAATTCCTAAACCTCCCTCAACAACTATTTCATGATTTATAAAGTTTTTCCTTAAATTTAACTGTCATTTTTTGGTGTTATTTGTTAAAAGTTCACTTCCTCTCATTGAAGGGAACATATGGCACAAATAGGGGAAATTTACCGACTATGTTCTGTAAAATAAATATATTTTTAAGTTACCCATGCAATATTTTCTAACATTAAATACACCCATTCCTCTCCACTCCTTAGATCCTTTAATAATCTGGCCACTGGTGTGAATTCCTGTGTTCAGTCTCTCAGTGTGGAGTCCGGCATTCAGTATTATGCATGCTGCATCCTAAATTGCTGATGTATACACTCCTTAAACGGGAGACCTTCAAAACGAACAATTCCATCGGTTCCTTGCAAAGTTGAGTCCCGGGCCAGCCCTGCCAGGAAGGTCCTCCGTCTTGGCCAGGATTCCTGCCTGAGGGCCCCCATCCGCGGACCCCCGTCTGGGATGCACGGAAGCTTGTGTGTCCCCAGGGCTGGCACCTCACGGGGGCCAAGTGCAGAGAGCAAAGTCAGCCAGCGTCCCCACCCTTCCATCCCCAGCCCTCCAGGTGGGGGGGATGCCACCCCTCGGACTGGGTCCAGGCGCCCCCAGTGTCCTTCCTTCCGTCTCCGGTCCTCCCAGTTCCTACTCTTCCCCTGTGCTTCCTGCGCTCTCATTTCCTCTCTTTTCCCTCCCCTCCTTTTTTTCTTTCACTTCCCCTCTCCTGTAGGGGAAGACCCTCCCTCGGGGCTCCCCAGCTCCCAAAGTAGTTGGTTCAGTTCATTCATTCATTCATTCATTCATTCATTCTTTTTAATTCTCAAGTTAGTTAACATACAGTGTAGTCTTGGCTTCAGGAGTAGAACCCAGTGATTCATCACTTACATACAGAAGCCAGTGCTCATCCCAACAAGTGCCCTCCTTAAAGCCCATCACCCATTTATTCCACCCTCCACCCCCATCAACCCTCAGTTTGTTCTCTGTTTTTAAGAGACTGTTATGGTTTGCCTCCCTTTATTTATCTCGCTTTTGGCATCGAGTCAAAGTTCTAGAAGGGCTGCAATAAATAAATTTAAAAAACCAAAAGATCTGGGAAGAGAGAAGATGTATGATGGGTGGGAACAAGAGGTATTGGAGAGTAAGCAGTAAAGAATGGGAAGAAAGGCAAACAGAAGCTTCCGGGTGGTGGGGGCTACTTTTGCTGGGGCAAGTCTCGGTTAGTTATTGGCAGAAGATACGGGTGATTAAACCTAGCTCAAGTCTATCTTTTTCTAATAGACTATTTTTTAAGAACAATATTAGATTTAGGGAACAATTGAGAAAATAGTACAAAGAGTTTCCATATACTCTGTGCCCAGTTTCCCCTATTATGAAACATTGTACATTAGTTGCAGTACCTTTTCCACAGTTCATGATCCGAAGGTGATACATTATTATTAACTCAAGTCCATAGTTTAGATTTCCTTAATTTTTGCCTTTGTCTTTATTCTAGGATCCCATCCAGGATACCACATTACCTTAATTTTCACATCTCCTTGGGGTCTCAAGCCTATTTTTAATGTGCATCCTTAAAGGTGCTAGAGTAAGACCTGAGTTACCCTGAAGAAATAAATCAGGGTCAATTAAACAGAGCTACTCAAAAGTGCCAAGCAGGATGGCTCTGTCCATCTCGATCTCCTCTTACTCTCTCTTCCAATTAGAACTTAAATTCTATTGGAAAAAGGAGAAATGTGTTAGTAACTGGAACTGAAACTTTGTTTTGCCTCGTTGGCCAGTCTTGTGCCAAGCCTGAGAAGGGAGAGAGTTTATGATTCACTCAGTGTATGCAAAAAGTCCGTATTTACAGATGTCTAGACTGAGAAGTTCAATTTATCCAGATCTGTGCCTTTCATGGGGATAGAGCTTTCATTCAGTCCCTTGAATTCATTAAAAACAAAACAAAACAAAACAAAACAAAAAAACCAATCAACCAACCAACCAAAAAAAAACCCCTCTATCCTCAACTCTAAAGATTATTATCTTTTTTCGCTCTTAAAGTTGGAATTCTACAAGTGCCTATAATATAAAGAAGTTAGAATTCTTTTTACACGTACTCCAAGAAATATTTAGCTTGTGGAAAGCTGTTGGTTGTGGCAAATCCATGGAAATTCTGGATGCCTGGGCAAGAGGCTAACTGGAACATGAAACAGAAATTCTTTGAAAATGTATCTATCATAGGTTATCATACATTTTCTCACACTATTCTAGAACCAGTATTTAAGATATTGGAACGTAGCTCTTAATTATCTGTTCATAATAGCAAATTCCTACATCAGAAAGTGCGTTGTGCCAAGTATGTGACACAAGACTCACCCATTGGTGATGCAGGTGTGATGGTGAGAAAGACGCAGGTGAGAAGCAGGAATTGAGACATCCTTCTAGACCAGCCACCGCAACAGACTGGAAATCCTCTTAATTCCAGTTGTCCTTCGTCTCTTCTTTTTCAAGCACTTTTTGAAAAAGGTCACTAGGCTCTTACGAAAAAAGACTTTACAGTACTGGTTGGGGCTTTATCAGAGGAAGAGGATGAGTGGGATAAGGTGTCCATTGTTCTGGCCTTGACCCCAGATAGAAGCACTGCTTTACGCTGTCAACAGGGTTATTGATGTTTTTCTTCAGTGGGGGAGAAAGCCCGTCACAATCCCTCATCCTCCTATTGTTTTCTCTCAAGAATTCCCTGCACCAAGGCCTCTGGTATCTTATCCAGAAGGGAACGCTAAGTGAGGGACATCCCCTCATGTCAAAATCTTGTTTTGTGACTTCTAGGAATTAATTTCATGGTGTTGCAGCCGTACCATTCATTGCTTATGAAATGAGAATGGGATAAAGCCAAATTGTTGGCACTGGTCATTAGGAAACATCTTGGTCAGATGGTGAAGGAGATTATAAAGGCACACTAAAAAGTAGCAAGGAGACGTGTGGATTAGGGACAACATTCTCTTGAAGCAAGCTCCTAAGTGTGCTTTATTATGGTCTTTGGTCTCAAAACTTCCTAAAAAGAAGGTTTAAGTTGCGTTTTTACCAATTCCAGCAGCAACACCTCAGTTTTCATAGTGTCTTTCTGTTCCAAATTAAAATGGTTTAGTGTTCCTTATTTTACTAATTCTCACACGAAGAGGTAGAGGCTTCAAATTCGGAATGACTCACTCATTAAAAGTAACAATACTGAAAGTGATTCTTACTACAATTTCATTTTTAGACAAAAGAGGCAAAATGAAGGGACCTGCGTATTATGTGTCCCCAGACAACCTTTGGTAATTACAGGTCCAGAGTCTGCCAGCTCCCTGACGTTCTACAGTGTGTGGAAACCTGGGACTTGGCAAGCACTAGTACGGGAGATAAGGTAAAGGGAGGATAAAGAGAAGGGTAGAGGACAAGTTTTTATTTTATTTTTTTTTACCATTTAAAACAATGTTTATTTATTTATTTTGGCGGGGGGCGGGGGGGGGGAAGGGGCAGAGAGAGAGGGAGAAAGAGAATCCCAAGCAGGCTTTGTGCTGTCAGTGCTGAGCCCAACGCGGGGCTCAATTTCATGAATCATGAGATCAGGACCTGAGCTGAAATCAAGTCTGACACTTAACTGACTGAGCCACCGTTTTTGTTTTTTTTTTTTTAAAGTCAGTTTCATGCCCAACATGGGGCTTGAACTCATGACCCTGAGATCAAGAGTTGCATGCTCTACTAACTGAGCCAGCCAGGTCCCCCGAAAGATTGTGTTTTTAAATACTATATTAAACCAGGATCTGAATGATACCAAAGTTTCTCTCTCCTACTCTTACCTTGATCTGATGCTTTGGGCTTCTATCATTCGTACACTATTTATATTTCTTGTCCTATAACCAAATTTCTAGTGACTAGGGAAGGGATATTTGTATTAGGAAGTAGTTCACAAATGTGTCTTCTTAATCTCTTGTCATATTTTTTTTCTATGCTAAGTGGCATCCAAATTGATGTGGCCCCTTTCCTCTAAGGGTTTCAGTTCAATTAAACATTAGTGCTTACTAGGGGCCAAGTGCCATGCTGTCTCTGGTTTTTGACAGTGACTAAAGGTAAAAGTGTTCCTGCAAGCACAGAGTTTACAGTGCTCTAGAGTGGAAAGCTCTAGCAAGGGGTTTCTGTTGATCTAAATTTCTAGTTAGCTACTTTATCACTAGCAGATGATAGCAGAACACAGGCAATCTGACCATTTTTAGCTTATTAAGTTGCAATTTGATGGCAGCAATGGATGCATCTGGGACTGAGGAACTGTCTCATTGCAGTTAAGGAGTTAGTGCTCTTAACAGAAAAAACAAAACCCTGCAGTTTCCTGTCCCTGAGAGACCATCTGAGTGCTTCATATGTGTTGCAGAGAAACAGAGGACGTGTGCATGAGATAAACTCAGATTTGCTGCCAGGATTGATGGCCAGAGTCAAGGACTTTTACCAGATAGCCCTTTGGTTCTGTAAACAAGCATTCCCAGGATGGTAGGACTTTTTTTTCTTATTCCTATTTTTTCCTTTTTAGTTGACCTGCCCTTTCATTTTAATTTTTTATGATGAAAAATTTCAAATGTATACAAAAGTAGAAAGAATAATACCAAGCTGCAATTACTAATATTTTGTCAATCTTATTTCTATACCAAGATGCATTTCTAACATATGGCCTTTTTTACATAACTGTAATGTCATTCTTACTACTATGAAAATTTAGTACTAATACCCATTTCATATTAAAATTTCCCCAACTGTTTCAAAATTTGCATTGCTAGTTTGAAGTCAGGATTCAAACAAGAGCCATACATTGCATAGAGTTATATCTCTTAAATTCTCTTAATCTAGAATGGTCCCTCCCTTTTCCTCAACGCTTACACCATTTGTTGAGGAAAGCCAGTCATTTGTCCTATAGAATGTCTCACGTTCTAGATTGCTTTGACTGCTCCTTGTGGTGTTTTATAGCGTCTCCTTTCCCATATTTAATGTTAATTCTTGTTCATATTTTCTTATTTTTCTAAAGTATGTGCTATTAGAAATTAAAAACAAAAATATTCTGGTGACACTGAAGGAATTTAATGCACCGGAGGAATGCAGGAAATAGATCAGTTAGGAGGCAGATGAACCATTCTGCTGTTCAGGAGAGATCTGAGTTTACCTAACAATCTGAGAGCTACCAGCTTACAAATGGGGGAGGGGAGTGAGATCATCTATGGAAAATGGGGCCCAAGATGGAACCCCAGAGAAGCCGAACATCAAAGATGTGGGCAGAGGAAGGGGACGCTGCAAACGAGGCCAAGAAGTAGTCAGAGATTTAAAGAAGGAAACTCAAGAGTCGAGTCACAGGAGCAGAAGATATTTTTGAGGAGGGATTGCTCAGTGGATGATGAATTTATAAAACATATGCAAATGAAAATTTATATAGTGGGTCATTTTATATTCAGTAGAATTCATTTCAAATTAGCCTATACATTTATCCTAAGGATGTAACTATGTAGTGCGTTCTGGAAGAGAACAAGTTTGTACTTACTTGGGAGAGCAACAAACTAAAGATCGTTGGCAGTGATAAAAATGAATTACAACTGTCAACAGTTTTGGTGAAACTGAGTTCCAAAATCTAAGAAATTCCCCTTTTCTGTGAAATCTCTCTAGATTGATTTTAAAAATTCGACCTATTTGTTTTTGTAAGCATCTGCTATGTCCTCACCACAACCCTTGAGAAGCAAGATACAGCAGTACATGTGACATGAGCTCTATTGTTTCCATTTACCATATTCACCACACTCACCAATTCTCCGTTACTCGGTCTGGTTGTTTGGTCATAGGAATGCACTGATGGGTTGGGACACAGACGTCTTCTCTGTGCCTGTTTCCTTCTCTTTAAAGCACTGGGCTGACTAGACCAACAGTTCCCATCGGAATCACCAGAAGGGCTTATTACACACACATTGCTGGACCAGTGCCTAGTTTCTGATTCAGTGGGGATCAGAGAAATTGCATTTTTAACAAGGACATACCAGGTTGCTGCTCCAGCAATCATACCGTGAGAACCCTTTTACTTTTTCCATCTCTAAAAGTCTATTATCCCTTAGCAAAACTGCATTATCTACACTCACTAATGGATTTAACTCTCTATTATCTATCTCCACTGAAAATTCACTGAAGCCTAACAATGTTGTGGAATGTGTAGACATTATTTGCTGAAAACAAACAGTGGCTTAACGTTTTCAATCTTATTTTCTTCCACCTTACTTCAGTCTCAGGGATGTCTGCTCTCAGTACATCTCACACTGCACTAAATACAGTCAGACATTTAACGTTTAACATATGATTTTTGATAGGCCGTCAATGGATTAGGTAGCATGTGATATTTTCCTGTTTGGTGATCATACAAACTCTTAAAATAATGAAGATTCAATCTTGGTTCATTCTTGAACAACTTTCTGAAGTCCAGAAGACCACACTGGGAAATCTGGTGGTCTGATACAATAGAAAATTTTCCTGGTAGTCAGGAGATAAGGATATTGGTCTCAGTCTTGCCATTGGCTTTATTACGGCTGTAGAAGTCACTTAACCTCTGGTAGCTCTGGAAAATTAGGAAAATACTGACCATTTTAGATTCAGGAAGCATGAATGAAATGCCTGTTTTTAAAATACGGGCTCTAGTAACCAAATTTAGTTTCAAAATAGTAGTTTTATAAAAATTAATTTTAGAAGTAAACGCTTCTCCACCTAGAATTACAGGAAAATAAGGTTTTGTTTTCTTGGTTTTGCTTTAAAGAATAAGATGCTATAGTTCAAAAATTGAATAAGTATTTATTGTTCCAGAAGGTACATTGCTTTTTATACATATTTCATAAATGATACAGGATTTTACACATGTTCAGTATTTTGCTATTTGTGTAAAGGACTCTTCTCCACATCTTCCCTCCCTTGCCTCCCACACACCCTGAAAGGATTTGCTCATTGCACTGTGCTGTTTCTTCTTAAAAACCCTGCACACAAACAGGATAAATGATTTAAAAATAATTCACATTAACTTAACAAAAATAAATGAGGGGAGGGGCTGAACGACTGGGGGGAGGGAAGGGGGGACATGCGCCCTTTCATTCCAACATGCCAGTGGAAGGGGTGGCGGCAGCAGCGGTGGCGGTCCTGGCTAGCCTTCGACCTCTACAAGGCACCTGGAGTCTGGGTTTGTCGCCTAAAGTGTTTCTTTTCATACACAATGATCCCAAAGGAGGAAGAAAATGAGAAAGAAAGCTCCTTGCCACAATGAGGAGGGATGAATCATGTGAAAGAAAAAGCCAATCAGCTGTGTGGCAAGCCTCATCATCCTTTCCATCCTGCCCCCCACCGTAGTGCAAAACAGGATATTAGACACAGATTCCTTTGACTCTTCAACTGCAGATGTCATCTGGAAGTATGGTAGAAAATATTTTGATAGAGTATAAGATTAATTCTTCCTTCTCTCAATTTAAGATAAGAAAAAATAGGGTGAAGAGGGCAGGTTGAAGGAAGCCATAGAAATGTATTCTTGTATAAAGATAAATTGCACCCTTTGAGATCCACACACTTGATTTACAACTATTAAAGTGGTGGAGGTGGGAGGGCTCACAAACAGCGTGGAAGTGTGTGTCCTTCAAGATTAACAAAATCTCCAGACAAGGCAGCACCACCTGGGTGGGCTGGAATGCTGTCACACAAGCAGACTAACAGCATTGAAATTATTCTGGTTCTGAAATGGCTAGAGAGCCATGATTTTTAGCCAATCTGTAAACCTTACATCTTCCTGATTTGGTAATACAGCTGAACCCCCCCGCCCCCCTCTGATTTGAGTTGTGGAGGGAGAGAGGAATATCAATAGGATAGTTAAATAAAGGAGGGAAACTCTGCCTCCTTTTAAAGATTAATTAGTAAAAAAACAAAACGAAACGAAACAAAACAACCTCATGCAGTGTTGCCAATGATTCCTAGATACTGATCCAGAGCACTGGAATATACAGACATTTAAGAAGGTATTACGGGATAATCCAAAGTGTCAATTATCAAACAGTCGTAAGTTGGTTCCAACTATCATACGGATAAAATTAGTGTAACCAACAGGAGTGGGTGGTCAGAAAAGGGCACAAATAGGAGAGATTCCTGGTAACTTTGCAGAGACTGGGTCCAATTTAAAATAAATGCTAATGGCACGGGCTCAGACTCTGTTTGCCACCCACATATCTTGAGGATTTGCTTTTCTGGTATATTTATTTACTCCTATGTCAAAAATAAGAAAAGTTAAATTAAAAAAAAATTAGAGCTGAGTGGGGTGCTGGTGTGTTACTGTTTTGCTGACCCTGCAAAGAAGATGCAAGAAAGGAACACCCCCAGCATCCTTTTCTCCTTATGAATCTCTCAACTGTATAATGCATCATTTTCATCCAGAAACTAAGATGCTTGATTAAGACAATATTCACTAAGCCCTTTGAGCTTACATTCCACAAAGCCTGATCCTCAGATTTTAACATTCCCTTCTTCCCTAAGATCCTTTTTGTTTTTGTTTTTAATTAAAGGTAAAAACCCTCTACCCCGACATCCTCCCAGCTTCCACCTGCAATGCTTTAATTAAAAAGGCAATAGTTATAAACAGGTGTTCTTTCTGCCAGGATTCAGAGGCTCTTTGCAGATCAATCTTTTTCACCAATTTGTCGAAGGGGCAGATGTACTTGTAATGGGTCTCTCAGTCTCTTAAGGTCCATTTCTGCCTAAAATAGAAACAAAAGGTGAGAAAAACTGGCTAGTGAAGCGTTCAGTGATATTACTGTCTCCAGAGAAAAGGAAATTTTCTTTTCTGCATCACTATGAATCACAGAAATCATCTCAATTACTTTTAAAATAAGAGTGCCTCAGAGGCAAAGGGCTTTAAAGGCACAGGACTACAAAGGGGGACCAGAATGGAAGTCTGTCCCCGCAGTTTCAGCTGTCAACAGAGCCTTCAGAAAAGGCTGAAGGCCTATGCTGTCAATAGGCCAGGACTTGGGGATCCAAGAACATGGGGGAGCATCTGATGTACCTTGATGGCATTTCTCGAGAGAAAAGCCGTTTCATAAGCCTTTGTCCGGATCCAGAACTTTAATTTATGCAGATTCAAATTTATAATTTTAATTATGCCCCAGACCTTAGTTGTTCGTCCAATAGTTGTTTTAAAGTTTTTCACTTAGTTTAAAAAAAAAAAACCAGGATTTGCTGTCAACAACAGCACTTTCAAAATTCACACACGCTGGACCTCAACCCTGAGGAGCTGGATTAATAGGCTCAGGGTGAGGCTGAAGCATCTGTATTTTTAACAGCTCCAGAGATGATCTGGTGCATTCCCTCCAGCTGAGAACCACCACCCGGAGCAACAGAAGACACCAGTCCACTTAGGCCAAGGCGGGAAGGCAGACTAAGCCTATTCAAAGCGCAACCCATCACCAAAAAGGGACAGAGAAGGGCAACCAAACCTTAAAGAGGGTGGAAGAGCTTCTAGAAATTTTTGAAAAATCTCTAAAGTCATGTAAGACTCCAGAGAAGAGGAATGAAGATTTATTTACGGAAATCAAAGATATCAGAGGGAGGCACACTCAGAATTTTGAAAGGTAACTATTATGAAAAATAAAGTACATCAATCTTTTTTTTTTTTTTTTTTAAGCATCTTTGGGGTGCCCGGGTGGCTCAGTGGGTTAAGCATCTGACTTTGGCTCAGGTCATGATCTCACGGTTCGTGAGTTCCAGCCCTGCATCGGGCTCTGTGCTGACACCTCAGAGCCTGGAGCTTGCTTCGGATTGTGTGTCTCCCTCTCTCTCTGCCCCTCCACTGTTTGCCCTCTGTCTCTCTGTCTCAAAAATAAATAAACATTAAAAAAATTAAAAAGAAAACATTGGGCTCTGTGCTGACAGCTCACAGCCTGGAGCCTGCTTCAGA
>NC_064818.1:32156563-32214221 GCF_023721935.1 Panthera uncia | reverse complement strand
CTCTCTCTCTCTGCCCCTCCCCTGCTCATGCTCTGTCTCTTTCAAAAATAAACATTGAAAAAAAATTTTTTTAATTAAAAAAATAAAAAAAGTATCTTCTAGTTCAATAAACTCTGACTTGTGCCTGGCAAACACTTGTAGTAGTCTCTCTTACCTGGATTTTATTTTTGCCCCATTGCTACCACACATTATAGGTGGAAAACATTTGAATTATTGTAAAAGATTTTTAAAAGGGAGAAAAGTAAAAAAAGCCAACTTTTGGGATGCCTGGGTGGCTCAGTCAGTTAAGCATCTGACTCTTGATTTTGGCTCAGGTCATGATCTCATGGTTTGTGAGATCAAGCCCTGCTTGAGATTCTCTCTCTCCTTTTCTCTCTGCCCCTCCCCTGCTTGTTCTCTCTCTGTCTCTAAAAAAAATTAAAATGTTAAAAAAAATAGACAAACTTAAAGAACAAACAAAAAGTAAACATAGCTCTACAAATTTCAATATGCTGGAGTTAATAGGACAGACATGACCCATCATCTTTTCACCTGCTTGTGTTCTAAAACTTTCCAGAGAGGTATCCATGCTAAAATAGTCATTTTTATCAACTGAGGAATAATTTATATAGGAAGAAGAGGGTTGGCTCATTCTTTCAGAGTTTACCCATTGAAACACTATAGCACCATACAAAATGGGACTGGAATTTATTTTTATTTTTGGAAAACTTACCTGAGCAATTGCATCCTTGAGTTGATTATATTTCTCTAGGTCAAAACGTGACTTTTTGGCTCCTTTATGGAAAAATAATAAGTATTGTCTGTCTCTGGCTTCTGGATAAACATATTCCTACAAAAATAAAGGAGAAATTAAGTCATTAGTCCTTAGAATGCCCCTTAGAATACTATCTTTACAAAATAAGCATCTACTAACTGTTGATCAGATTCAATACACGTGCACAGTTATAAAGATACATACTGATGTGTTGTGTTAAATATTTATTTCTTAAACATTTTTTATTGTGAAACAGACACGTAAGTGTATACAAAACAAAAATGTACATCACAATGAATCATCACTAAATGAATATGTTAATCATCACCAGATAAAGAAAATCTCACACTGCCAACAACCAAGAAGGCTTCCTTGTGCCTTCCCAATTATTAACCTTTCCTTTCTCCCAAAAGGAATCACTATCTTGCCCTTAATGGTAATTGTTTTCTTTCTTTCTTTATAGCTTTCCTACTTAAGTATGCATCCCTTTCAACTCTATGGCTTAGTTTTACCTGTTTTTTGAATTTAATAAAAATAGAGTCAGACGGTAGGTATTCCGTATGGCTACTTTCACTTAATACTATGTTTGCAATATTCATCCTTTTATAGTCCACTCATTTCCATTGCTATGTTATATTCTATTGTATGACTACATCACAATTTATTTATCCACTGTACTACTGATAGACTTTTGGTTGCTTCCAGGCTTTGGCTATTATGAATAATGCTGGCAAGAACATTTTTGGGCTTAACTCTTCTGTTGGATATATACCTATGAATGGAGATCCTAGATCATAAGGTATGCCTGTGTTCAAGTTAAGAAGTGATATCAAACAGGTTTCTAAAACGATTGTACCAATTACACTCCCATCAGCAGGATATGAGAGTTGGCATCATTCTATACCCTTGCCAATACTTGGTGTTGCCAGTTAAAAGAAAAATATTAGCCATTCTGGTGTGTGTGTGTAGAAGTACTACTTCGTTTTTAAAAACAGCTTTACTGAGATATAATTCATATACAATTCACCCATTTAAAGTGTAATGTTCAATGGTTTTTAGTGTATTCATGAAGTTGCACCACCATCACTGCAATCAGTTTTACAACATTTTTATCATCCCCAAAAGAAATCCTGTACTCTTCAGTAGTCACTTCCTATCTCCCTTGACATCTCCAGTTCCAGACAACTACTAATCCATGCCTCTACAGAGTTGCCTTCTGGACATTTCATATAAATGGAATCATAAACCTGAGCCTTTCGTGTCTGCCTTCTTTTAAGGTTCATCCATTTGTAGCACGTATTGGTACTTCATTTCTTTTTATTGTCAAGTAATAAATCCATTCCACTGAATGGATATACCATATTTTATTTATCCATTAATCACCTGATAGACATTTGGGTTGTTTCCACTTTTTGGCTATTATGAATAATGCTGCTATGAATATTCCCATACAAGTTTTTGTGTGAACATGCTTTAATTTCTCTTGGATATCTATAGCATTTTCCTGATCACTCATGAGGCTGAGACCTTTTTATTAGCCATTTCCATTTTCTTTTTAAGATGTGCTTATTCAAATCTCTTGCCATCGTTGTCTATTGAGTTGTCTGTTTTTTTCTTACTGACTAGTAAGATATGTTTATATATTCTGGTTATGGACCCTTTGTTGGATATATGTACTACAAATATCTCCTCCCAGCCTGTTTGCCCTTTTAATGGTGTTCTTTAGTAAACAGAAGTTCCTAATTTCAATATAGTGGGATTTATCAATCTTAGTCTTTATGATTAGCACTTTTCATTCTGGGTAAGAAGTCGCTCCCTATTCCACAGTAATTAACATATTCTCCTATATTATCTTCCAGAAGCTTTATTGTGTTACCTTTCATATTTGATTGATAATCCATCTAGAATTAATTTTTGTTAATTAAAGATGTATAAAGTCATTTCATTTTTTAATGTAGATATTTATAGAAAGACGACTCTCCTTTCTTTGCAGTGCTCTTTTTAAAATCAAGTTCATTTATACCAGGTCTATTTTTACATTCTCTCATCCATTCCATTGGACTATTTGCCTATCCTTGTGCCACTGTCTGAATTACTATAGTATGATAAATAAAGCTATAGTCTTCCATATCCAGTATGGCAAGTCCTCTTACCTAGTTTTTCTTTAAGAATTTACTGGCTTTTCTTACCCTTTTACATTTTTATAGAAATTCTAGAAGCAGCTTATTTAAATCTCTTCTCCCATCCCCAAAACTGTTGGGATTTTGACTGGGATTGCACTGAATCACATCAATCAATTTGGATACAATTGACATTTTTTAATATTTACTTTTCTAGTCCATGAACATGTTTATTTCACTAAGTTTCCTTTACATTTAAGTTTTTCTGCATAGAGGTCTTACACATGTTTTGCATGATTTACAGGTATATACATATACACACACACATATATACATATATATGTGCATATGTACATATATATGTATATGTATATATATGTATATATGTCTGTGTATGTGTATATTTTCCAGTGGGCATACTTAAAGGGAATTAATATAATGCTTACCCTTAGTCTTAATGAATGATAGACATAAAAATGAAGGAAAAGACATTTTCCCAAATGCAAAACTGCTACTTTCCAGTAATGTTATTATAAAAGACAGAATGGTACACATTTCCAAATTCATTTTTGTTACTCTCCTGATTAAAGAAACAAATGCTTGACAACATGGTTTTGGGTATATGCTGAATCTGCACAGATTATAATTTTGGCCCCCTTTTTTTTGTACTTTCAAGTTTTAATTTAAATTCCAGTCAGTTAACATGCAGTGTAATACTGGTTTTGGGAGAATTCATTACTTACATATAACACCCAGTGCTCATCAGAAGTGCCCTCCTTAATACCTATCATACATTTAACCCATCTCCCCACCTACCTCCCCTCTAGCAACCTCAGTTTGCTCTCTATAGTTAAGAGTCTGTATCTTGGTTTGTCTCTTTTCCCCCCCATGTTCATCTGTTTCATTTCTTAAATTCCACATATGAATGAAATCACGTGGTATTTGTCTTTCTCTGACTTATTTTGCTTAGCATAATACACCTAGCTCCATCCACATCATAGCAAATGGCAAGATTTCATTCTTTTTGACAGCTGAGAAATATTCCGTTGTGTGTAGATATATGTGTGCATGTATGTGTATACATACATGCATGTACATATGTGTACACGTATACATATACAAGTGTACATATACACATACATGTGTGTGTATATACATACACACACACACACAAACACACACCTTATCTTCTTTATCCATTCATTAGTCGATGGATATTTGCACTCTTTCCATAATTTGGCTATTGTTGATAGTGCTGCTATAAACATTGGGGTGCATGCATCCCTTCAGATCAGTTATTTTTGTATCCTTTGGGTAAATACATAGTGGTGCAATTGCTGGACCATAGGTTAGTTCTATTTTTAACTTTTTTGAGGAACCTCCATACTGTTTTCCAGAGTGGCTGCACCACTTTGCATTCCCACCAACAGTGTAAGAGGGGTTCGTTCCCCTTTCTCTGCATCCTCACCAACACCTGTTGTTTCCTGTGTTGTTAATTTTAGTCATTTTCACAGGTGTGAGGTGATATTTCATTATAGTTTTGATTTGTATTTCTCTGATGATGAGTGATGTTGAGCATTGTTTTCACGGGTCTGTTAGCCATCTGGATGTCTTCTTTGGAAGTGTCTATTCATGTCTTCTGGCTGTTTCCTCACTGGATTATTTGTTCTTTGGGTGCTGAATTTGATAAGTTCTTTATAGATTAACCCTTTCATTTGGCAATATCTTCTCGCATTCCAAAGACTGTATTTTAGTTTTGTTGATTGTTTCCTTTGCAGTGCAGAAGCTTTTTATCTTGATGAAGTCCCAATAGTTTATTTTTGCTTTTGTTTCCCTTGATTCAGGAGACATATCTAGTAAGAAGTTGCCATGGCTGATGTCAAAGAGGTTACTGCCTGTGTTCTCCTCTAAGATTTTGGTGGTTTCCTGTCTCACACTAGGTCTTTCATACATTTTGAATTTACTTTTGTGTATAGTGTAAGAAAGTGGTCCAGTTTCATTATTCTGCATGTTGCTGTCCAGTTTTCCCAACACCATTTATTGCAGAGACTATCTTTTTTCCCTTGGATATTCTTTCCTGCTTTGTTGAAGATTAGTTGACCATATAGTTATGGGTCCATTGCTGGGTTTTATATTTTGTTCCATTTATCTGTGTGCCTGGTTTTGTGCCAGTACCATATTGTCTTGATCACTACAGCTTTGTAATATAACTTGAAGACCTGAATGGTAATGCCTCCAGCTTTTCTTTTCTTTTTCAAGACTGGCTATTCAGAGTCTTTTGTGATTCCATATAAATTTTAGGATTGTTTGTTCTAGCTCTGTGAAAAATTGCTGGTGTTATTTTGATAGCAATTGCATTAAATGTGTAGATTGCTCTGGGTAGTATAGACATTTTAATAATGTATGTTCTTCCAATCCATGAGTGTGGAATGTTTTTCCATTTCTTTGTGTCCTCTTCAATTTTGTTTATAAGTGTTCTATAGTTTTCAGAGTACAGATCTTTCACCTCTTGGTTAGGCTTATTTCTAGGATGTATCTTATGGTTTTTGGTGCAATTGTAAATGGGATCGATTCCTTGATTTCTCTTTCTGCTGCTTCATTATTGGTATAAAGAAATGCAACAGATTTCTGTACATTGATTTTGTATCCTGTGACTTCACTGAATTCATGTATCAATTCTACCAAGTTTTTGGTGGAGTCTTCAGGTTTTCTGCATAGAATATAATGTCATCTGCAAATAGTGAAAGTCTGACTCTTTCATGCTAATTTGGATGCTTTTTATTTCTTTGTGTTGTCTGATTGCTAAGGCTAGGACTTCCAGTACTATGTTAAATAACAGTGGTGAGAATAGATATCCTTGTCTTGTTCCTGACCTTAGGGGGAAAGCTCTCAGTTTTTCTCCACTGAGGAAGATATTAGCTGTGGGTCTTTTGTATATGGCCTTTATGATGTTGTACTTCTAGATATTTTTAAAAGCCATTTTAAGTTACATCTTTTAAAGTTTAATTTTATAATTGTTACTGGCATATAAATATGCAGTTGATTTATGTATACTAACCTTGTATTCAGTAACCTCATTAAATTGACTTATGGATTCTAACCAATTATATGTACATGTTTTTCTATTTTTTTAATGTACAAAATCTTTGAATAATGTCAATTTTCTTTCTTTCTTTCTCTCTCTCTCTCTCTCTCTCTCTCTCTCTCTCTCTCTCTCTTTCTTTCCATCTACTATAGCTTTTTCTTGCCTTCTCCTTCCAGAGATGATTTATGGCTATTTATGATGATTTATGTTCAGCATCATGCCTAACACACAATTGGCATGCAGGTGCACATACTCGTGTGTGTGTGTGTGTGTGTGTGTGTGTGTGTGTGTTGTGTGTAGGATAAATGGGTACTTAAAGGGAATTGGCCTTAGAAAGAACACGAGAACACAAGAGAAAAGAAAACTAATTTGACAACCAAAACTTCATTCATCATAAAACTTCATTCATCTCATAAAAAGTTACTTGAAGAGGAATTCTTACCTGACGTGTCATTACAAAATATGCATACATTGCCATGGCACTTCCATAAGTGATAAAGTAGGTGACTGGCTCCATGATGTCCCAGGAGTATTCCCACCAGGTAAGCCGGGCCAAAATGCCAAACTGTGTGGCCATGTAGGCAAGTCCACCCCATAGCACCAAAGTGGTCCTCTTCTCAGCTTTTCTGCTAATCTCAATTCGTACCTACGGGGCACACATGATCAGTCAACGATAAGGCATAAGGCATTTTAAATTTAAACTGTTCTACGTTCATTAAAGAAATAGGTATCATAATCAAGACATGTTAGTCTCAATTCTAACAAATGTAGTTTGTCTTCCTTAATAGTATCTGTAGTTTCTACTGGAGAAAATATTTTGTAGGAGTAACACTTTTCTTAGGACATTTGTGTTTTGTGTTGCACCCTAGAAGTAGATGAAAATATGGTGAAACTACGGGAGTGAATAAGTGTCTACAACTCTTCATCCAACTACACAATTATCTTCTTTGCAGGAGAGATATGAAAACATGCCAGTGTTCTCTTACTGTGATATACAAGATTTAATCTATTCTCGTTCCTTATGCAAGGGGCCTGTCAGGGCACAGAATAGCACAGTGAGTCAGAGCATGAACTCTGGATTCAGAGCAAATGAACTCAGGCCCTAATATGCAAATCATTGTCAGTGTCATTATAGAGTTCTTCTGAGGACTAAATAACAGAATACAGGTAAAATACTTGGCACAATTTCCAGCACATAGTAAATATTCAACAAGGATGATAATTTATTTTGTTACGCCGATACATTAAAAAATACTTTACATTTTGAAAAGACCAAATTTAAAACTCATCCTCCTTCACAACAGTTCAAGTTTAATTGATCACATTCCTAATGGTCTTAAATTTACTGAGGATGACCTTGAGATACTGGTTATTTTTAAAGAAATCAGAAAATGCACAATATTGAGTATTTTGTTCCCTTTCTTAATCTCAAAGTATTTGCATCATCATTAAAAATAAGAACGACATAGGTTTACTATAAACATCTGGAAAAATGTAAAGAAGTAAATCAATCATAATCCTACTATTCCATTAGCATTTTGGATTATGTTCCTTCTGACTTTTTTCTGTGTGTATACTTATACATACACATAAATGTGCACAGCTATATGCACAACACATTTAAAAATTGATCACAGTATGTACTAATATGCACAGTATTTTATAATATACTTTTCATAAAATTATGAATATTCTTCTATTGCATATTAGATCTATATAATCATTTTTAACAGCTGCATAATAATCCACATAATATTAATTCTTAACTTGGCTAAAACCATTATCCATTACACTCGGGACTTTTTCCAATCAGCAATTATTTCATCTTTTGTTGCAAAGGCGGTAAATCTGGTTAAGGGCAGAAATTTAGACTTCAAAGTTCTAAGTCCTCTAATTCCTTGTTAAGTCTTTTCTTAGCTTGACTGGAATTTTTTTATGGTTCAGTCCCCAAAACTAAAGGACTAGTTTGAATGACATAGCTCAATTACCAAAAGAGACAGATGGAAAAAAAGCAGACATATATACTCTTGAAAAATTAGTGGTGAAGAGGAGGGTCTGAGATTTGAATTGGCACCTTTTCCAGGGGAGCCAGTTGCTGTTTGAGATCCTCTAATCTTTCAATAAGCTCCCTTTCCTTGTTTAACTGGTGCTGCTCGATGCACAGTGTGGTGTATAGCTGCTGGACGAGTGTCTTTACATCGTTCAGTGTTGCTGCATTTTCGTGGCTTAAGAGGTCTGAAAAAGAGGGGTTACATTGTTTTAAACGTATGCCTTAGCTGGAGAGTTGCTATTCCTAGGGCTATCAGACAATGATAAGAACAAGACAGAGTCATCCACCACAGGGATCCCACCATCGGTTTCTTTCAGTGTTCAATTGAAGGGAAGTGATAGTTCCTTAAAAAAAAATTTTTTTTTCAATGTTTATTTATTTTTGAGAGAAACAGAGTGTGAGCAGGGGAGGAACAGATAGAGAGGGAGACACAGAATCCAGAGCAGGCTCCAGGCCCCAAGCTGTCAGCAGAGAGCCCGATGCGGGGCTTGAGCCCACGTACTGAGAGGTCATGACCTGAACTGAAGTCGGACGTCCAACGGAGCCCCCTTTTTAAAACAGAGGTAACTACCAATCCTAGAAAGTAAGTTCATATTTGGGCAACTTGAAAATTTTGAAGCCAACATCTACCATTATATTCTTGGAAGTCAAAATGCTACAAATAAGGCTATAAATAATCATAATCTTCATTACATAAAAAATTTAAGGCAGTATATTAAAAACTAGTAGAGAGGTTCAGAATCAATCTCACTATAATGCTCATTAAAATGCTTATCTAGAATTTATCTGTGGTCTTGCCATTTCAATTGGTGATTTTCTTCCTGTTTAACACCTGAGGAAAAAATACACAGTATTTCAAATTTGCAAATACAAATGTATAAATAAAAATACAATTATCCTAAAAAGATTAGCCTCCATATACCTTCCCCGCATACCAACTTTTATTTATTCCTGTTGGGAAAAGACACAGAATAGCAGTTTGGACTTCAATATCATGTTTTAGAGGGCATGAAGGTTAAGAGAATGATTGAAAGTGTAAAAGACTGAATTCTTTGATTCAATATCCTCTTCTATGAATAGCATGTGTTTCTAGAAATCTAAAAATTATGTTTTGAGAATATAATAAAAAATAAGCTATCTCAGCTGTCAAAGAATAAAAAAAAGACACAAGGAATAAAACTTTTGTTTTAAAATCATTAGCCTTGGGGAGCCTGGGTGGCTCAGTCAGTTAAGTACCCAACTCTTGATTTCAGCTCAGGTCATGATCTCCTGGTTTGTGAGATCGAGCCCCATGTTGGGCTCTGCATTGACAGTGCAGAGCCTGCTTGGGATTCTCTCTCTCCCTCTCTCTCTGTCTCTCTCCTGCTTGTCCGTGCACTCTCTCTCAAAATAAATAAATAAACTTAAAACAAAAATTAAAATATTAAATAAATCTTATTAGTCTTAAATGTGACATTTTGTTAGGTATAGCCATAAGGTCAGCCCTCTTCTAATTCAAAATAAACCACAGTCAAAATTAGCTGTGTATTTAAACTTTTTTCAAGGATGTCCGTGAGTACAGTTATCAAAAAATTCAATCAATGAAAAATTCAAATAAGGACAGCAAGTTGGATTACAGAAGAGCTGATACAGTAAAATGGGATATAGTACCTAGCACAGTTTCTTGAAACCTCGGTAAATGCGAGCTGAATTAATGGGAACAGACAAAAGCAAGAGCACTTTGACTTCTAGAAGTCATCTATGTCAACAAGGTTTTCTTTGCATTGAAGTTGTAGCTCATGTTTGCATGTGGCTTTATACTTTCCAAAGTTACCAGAAGAGGAAGCTGTACTCTAGAAGGCAGTAACTTGTTTGGAATATCACAGTGAAGTGGTAGGATGTCTCCTGACTCCATAACTGGAACTGAGTTATAATGTTTCCACCATATAATAATATTTCTCCTGAAAGTGTGGTCCCCTTTCAAAAGACAATTCCTTAAGTAGTGATCAATTATCTATGGTTGTTGAAATCTTTTCACATATATCTCATATTATTCTCACAATAACAGGAGTAAACTTCGTGCCCAAAATTTATAAATGAGGAACCTGAACTCCAAAGATAAGATTAACAAATGTTTTTGTGTAAGTTACTGATCTAGTCACTACAGAGGGAAAAAAAATAAAATGTGAGGTGGCTGTTCTCCTTAATGAGGTCTAATAATAATATATATGAAATTGCAGAACTAGTAGGGAGTGGACAAAGATCTGAAGGGTAGTCCATTGGCTTTCCTATTTGACGCTCTTTCTTTTCCCATTTTAACTTTCAATACTTTAAGTATTATGTGGGGAATAAGTTTAGGAATTCCCTGAGCTTGCAATGATGGGTTAACAAGGCTTAGGATGAAAGCATCCAAAATCAGGTAATCAGGTAATCAAAGCTAGGTAATCAGGGTGGGAGCCCCACCCCCATCCCCCTCCGGCAACTTAGTAGGATAGCAGAAAGCTGCTTTCACAGGAGGGAAGGACCAGAATGGGTAAAGAGGTAAATAGGCTACAGACAGCAGCAGGGTGAAGTTTTTGCCCAGAGCGGAGATAATGGAGCTAATTAACAAAAGAAAGGTGCCTTGTTGACCCCGAGGTAGTAAGCTCTACCTGTCTTATGCCCTAGGCAAGCTAAGATAGACAGGCTGCACCTTATGCCTGTCTAAACAACCATCTGCCTGGTGCTGGGATTTTGTTTTGTATTGACCCAAACCCCTAACACTGCATATCTTCAAAACCCTCTTTCTCTCACACACAGGAGTTAATGTTCACAGTTTCATTGTCTCTTTGTGCATATCCATCATGCTTGTAAGCTTTCTGATCCTAATAAAAATGGAGCAAGGACCTTTATTCGGGGCTCTCTCGTCTCTTCCTGGACATTAGCCTCTTTCACATTTTAATTCTGCATCCGCTCTCTTCCTGGACAAGAGAGAACTCCAGACCCCGAATCTACAACAGTAATGTATTTGCTTAGAAGTCCAAGGAAGGAAGGGAGGGAGGGAGGGAGGAAGGGAAAAAGGGAGGGGAGGAAGAAAAAAGGAAAGGAAGCAAGTAAGCAAAACTAAACAGAATCTCTTCTCTTCCTTTTCCTAATGGAGCATGGACATGTTAACGATCAAACATATAGAGACAATCATAACCTGAAAATCCATAAAATTGGAAATCAGCTCCCATTTTCACTCTTACTTTTTTTCCTTTGAAGTTTTTATTTAAATTCCAGTTAGTTAACATACAGTATTAGTTTCAAGAGTACAATATAGTGACTCAACAATTCCATACATTACTCCCTGCTCATCACAAGTGCACTCCTTAATCTCCATCACCTGTTTAACCCATCCCCCCACACCCCCTCCCTTCTGGTAACCATCAGTTTGTTTTCTAACCGTCAGTCTGTTTCATGGTTTGCCTCTCTCTCTTTTCTCACTTTTTTTCCTCCTTTGCTCATTCGTTTTGTTTCTTAATTTCCATATACGAGTGATATAATATTTGTCTTTCTCTGACTTATTTCACTTAACATAATATTCTCTAGCTCCATACATGTGGTTAAAAATGGCAAGATTTCATTTTTTATGGCTAATATTCCTGTGTGTGTGTGTGTGTGTGTGTGTGTGCGTACCAACTCAGATCAGGCATCACTAAAGCCCCAATAAACTCAAGAGATTTGGCTTTGTTAGATTTTCTTGTCGGAAAGAATATGGTTCCAAGGTATTATCATGGTGGAGGAAAACATCAATCCCAAACCTTTGACCCTGAAAACTTTGCCCACATATTTGGAGATGAAATTATAAGAAGAGAGCAGATAAATCTGCTAATGGCTAAACAATACCACTTTTGGATGATGTGTGTATCCTTCACTAAAAATGCAATGAGGTGTTTATTAATGTTTCTGCACATGTCATCAGTGCCAGGAAATTAAGGTACAGAAAGGCAAGGAGATGTGCAAATTACTGAGGATTAAAAGTCTTTTTAGCTACTAGAATGGTTTAAGAAGGACTTTGGCTATTTTAGTCTCTGGTCAGGTATTTGTTATTGTTTGTATTTGGTTTGCCTGCTCAACCATTTCCCTCAAATGATTTACATCATTAAGAGAGAAGCAAGGTTTCCAATATCCTTTGGAAGGATAAATGGGGAAAAGGGCTTAGTGGTGCCGATCAAAATGATTCTCCTTAGCACAACGTTCAACAACCAGTGATTTAGATTATATTCTCTTCCTTCCCAGTATTAAGTGGAAGGTAGTTAATTACTACTTCAACATGGACTGAGATAAAAGGCCTTTTGTGCTCCCTTTCCATATTCCTCCCTCCATTCCAGATTTAGATTAGGTTTTAAAATCATTTAATTGCTAAAACAGATCCTTTTTCTCATCCTGCAGCGGACAGAGGGCGATCCAGCCATACACAGCTATGCTAACCAAGAGAATGCAATGGAGCCTGCAGTGAGCCTTACTGCCATGACCTGCCCCCTTGGTTCCGTCTCAGCTTTTTTCTGCCTCTTCCCTTTCTCATTTGGGGTTAGGTTCAACACTTAAGTATCCGTAATACTTACAGACTGTCGACCCCACATACACATTAAGTGGGCCTTTATTAGATCCTCTATCAATAAGCCCCCTATCCTCACTGCCTGATGGAAGTGTGTGAAGTTCAGGTTTACTGATACACAGCATTCATACAGCATTTTTAGTTCTAAAGTGCTATCCGTCAACAGGGAAAAGAAAAATAGGAGAGGAATGTGAAAGTTACAGGGGTGAGGGGTGAGTAGAAAAAATTGTTTTAACACTTAAAAACCTGTCCTGGAAAAGTTTTCCTTCATTCCTTCTTTCAACTGTTATTAGATCTGTTCCATCTGCTCCCTGTGTTTATAAAATCCTAGTGCTCCTCATCGTCTGACACCTAAGCCCTAGTACTTGCAATTTCTTTTCTGTTTAGCCTTTTTAATAAAAAGGGTTCCAACATGGGGAAGAGGATTGTCTCATGGGGATGACTGCCAACCTTCTCGAATACAGAAATTCAAACTGCTCTCCTACTTGATGTAGCTGAAAACTAGTGATGACTTAGATGCCAGCAATATCTTCTTCAGACAGGGAGAGAAGATTATACGGCAGAAACAAAATTAAAACCTATTTTATATATCATCAAAAGAAACAAATGACTTTCTTTACGATGTTTTCTTAAGATCTTTTTAAAAATTTTAACTCTAATATAGTTAACATATAGTATTATATTTGTTTCAGGTGTACAATATAGTGATTCGACAATTCCATACATCACTCGGTCCTCATCACAAGTGTCCTCCTTAATCTCCAACATCTATTTAACCCTTCCCTCTACCTCTCCCTCTGGTAACCATCAATTTGTTCTCCATAGTTAAGAGTCTTTTTCCTGGTTTGTCTCTCTTTTTTGTTTTATTTCTTAAATTCCACATACAAGTGATATCATATGGTATGTGTCTTTCTCTGACTTATTTCACTTAGCAATACTCTCTAGCTCCATCTGCGTCATTGCAAACGGCAAGATTTCATTCTTTTTTTATGGCTGAATAATATTCTAGTGCATGCGTGCATGTATATATATACACACACATATACATACATACATATATACATCTTTTTTATCCATTCATCTATCGATGGACACTTGGGCTGCTTCCATAGTTTGTCCATTGTATAAAATGCTGCTATAAACATATGGGTGCATATATCCCTTTGAATTAGTGCTTTTGTATTTTTTGGGTAAACACCCAGTAGCTCAATTACTGGATCATAGAGTACTTCTATTTTAAACATTCTGAGGAACTTCTATACTGTTTTCCATAGTGGCTGCTCCAGTTTGCATTTCCACCAACAGTGCAAGAGGGCTCCTTTTTCTCTACAACCTGCCAACACTTGCTTATTGTGTTTTTGATTTTTACTATGTTTCAAAAGTTTGAGGAAAGAGTTTATGGACTTAAAACAGTATTATTCAAGCTTCTGTGTGAAATGGTATCTAATGGCAAAATCTCTCATTGGCTAAGAACAGTGGTGAGAGAGCTTTGATGTATGAAAATATTTTAAATGTTGAAAAGATCTTTTAAAATTCTACACCAGTGCCGCTATTGAGCTTACGGAATTTCACTTCAATTTACAATTATTCCATGAATCATAGACTTTTGACCCTTGCAAACTTCATTTTCTAACTGACATCTAAGGAAGCTGGGCAGACTGCTGAATTGATTCCCAGAGAATCAACTATAATTTCTTCCCCTTTCAGTTTCTACCTTTACTTTCCCTTATTCAACTTGGGAATAGCCTGATCTAAAACACTGTAAACATTCATTTCCGCTTTATTTTTTTTAAGTTTATTTATTTTGAGAGAGAGAGAGAGAGAGAGAGAGAGAGAATGGATGTGAGCAGGGGAGGGACATAGAGAGAAGGGAAGAGAGAGAATCCCAAGGAGGCTCTGTGCTGCCAGTGCAGAGCCTGATATGGGGCTTGATCTCATGAATGTGAGATCATGACCTGAGCTGGGATCAAGAGTCAGATGCTTAACCAACTAAGCCACTCAGGCTCCCCTCATTTCTGCTTTAAAAACAGCATTAGACAAGATGGTTACAATTAGTCATTGATTAAAAGTCTCTAGTTTTTGACAACATAATATATGGAAGCTTATTTTTCTGCTTATTATAATTTACATAGGATATATTAGTCAACTTTAAAATTTTTACTAATACAAAATAGAAAATCTAAATAGAATGAGCTCTCACATACACCAAATTCTCCTCAGTATAATGCTCTCAAGACCTATCCAAGTTGTTTCCTTCTTTTTCAGAGCTAAATAATATTCCATTATATGTATAAACCACATCTTTTTAATCATTCATCTGTGGACAATCAGGTTGTTTCCACATCTTCACTAACGTGAATAATGCTGCAGTGAACATGGGAGTGCAGATACCTCTTTAAGATCCTGATTTCATTTCCTTTGGTTATATACCCAAAAGTGGGATTGCTGGATCATACAGTATTCTACATCAGTCAAAGGGTACCAAAATTCCAATTGTAAGATGAGTAAATTTTGGGGATCTGTTGTATAGCATGGTGACTATAGTTAACGATATTATATTGTATACTTGAAATTTGCTGAGAAAGCAGACCTTAAGTGTTATTACCACACGTGCGCACACACACACACACACACACGTAATTATGTGAGGTGATGGAGGTGTTAACTAATCCTATTGTGGTAATCATTTTGTAACATTAAAGTGTATCAGTTCATTACACTGTACTCCTTAAACTTACAATGCTGTATGTCAATTTTATGCTAATAAGGCTGGAAAAGAAAGAGCAAATTTAAAGAACAACAAAAACTGAGTAAAATAAGCCTGTACCTCTGTTATCTTAAGGGGAACTTCTAGTCCAAAAATCAAGGAATAAAGAAGAAAAACATATTAGCTTGGCTAGTATATAGCTAACAATCCCTAGTCTATGTGTTCAATTATTCCAATGTAATAACTGGCTTAGTAATGTCTTACTATTTAAAGGAAACTGTTCCCACTCTTGCTGTATTTACTGTACTTTTTCTAAACTAGTTCCATTTCAACTAGCTTGCACACAGAAAATAATCTGGCTTCTGAACAAACAAAATGCTACCAACTTGATTCACTTATTTCACTCAACATAGTATGACTATCTGAGTCAATGGAGGATACAAAATCACAGTCCTTTTGTCTGAGCATTAATAAAGAAGAGTTCAGACAACAGATTAGTCACTTCTGGTTGGCTGGGATTTAGAGAAATAAAGAACAGTAAGAATAGGATTATTAAAGCCTTCATGGAAGAGCTGACCTTGATGATTTTGACATGGGGAAATAGGAGGTTAGGAAGAAAGAAAAAAGGCACCGTAGAGAAAGTAAACACTGAGATGGCGAAAAACAAGGCACAGTTCAGGAAACAGCAAAGGATTAGAGGGTGGAGGAAAAGTAGGTAACATGTTAAGAGAGATAGAGGAAAACTTAAAAAAATTTTTTTTAATGTTTATTTTTGAGAGAGAGAGACAGAGTGTGAGTGGGGCAGGGGTAGAGAGAGAGAGAGAGAGAGAGAGAGAGAAAGAGAGAGAAAGAGAGAGAAAGAGAGAGAAAGAGAGAGAAAGACACAGAATCTGAAGAGGCTCCAGGCTCTGAGTTGTCAGCACAGAGCCCGATGCGGGTCTCAAAGTCACAAGCCATGAGATCATAACCTAAGCCGAAGTCAGACGCTTAACCAACTGAGCCACCCAGGCGCCCCTGGAGGAAAACTTTTAAAGTAGATGTGGACCAGATTTTGGAGGCATTCAATGTTTAGGCTTTCACTGAGAATATTTTCTACATTAGACACAATTCTCAAAAGCAGAATTACAAAGAAGGGATGCCCTAGAAGGCTGGTGGAGAGGGTGGCGGTAATGGAAGGGGCATTAACAACATCAGTAAGTGATAATAGAGATCAAGGGCAGAGACAGAAAAGTGACAGAAAAAGACACATATCAAATGCTATTTTAGAGGCCTATTTAGCATCAGTACTGTGCAGAAGCCATATTGGGAGCCTGGGATAAAAAGAAAAATCAGTAATACTGACTGCTTTATTTAAATTTTTGATATTTTGTTCATCATGGGATTTTGGCATTAACTTTGGTTTTTTAAAATAGTTCATTAAAGTATTATTTATCTTGATTACTGAGGGTTTTTTCGGGGGCACCCTCTTAAAATCTGCACCTGAGGCAAGTATCATACTTTTGATTATTTATTTAAATTTTTTTTAACGTTTATTCATTTTTGAGAAACAGAGAGAGGCAGAGCATGAGGCGGGTAGGAACAGAGAGAGAGGGAGATACAGAATCCGAAGCAGGCTCCAGACTCTGAGCTGTCAAAACAGCCCAACGTGGGGCTCAAACCCACCAACCGTGAGATCATGACCTGAGTTGAAGTCAGACGCTTAACTGACTAAGCCACCCAGGCATCCCTGTATATCACACTTTTTATATGAAAGCATATACGTGTCAGAAGTTCCTAAGGACTATTATGATACAATATAATTGACTTTCGCACTGCTTACCTTGAGCCAAAAAAAAAAAAGATTAATTCATTCCTGTTATAAATGTTAAGAGGACAGGGAAGTCCATAATTTATTTTTAAAAAGATTTCCCTGTGATGTTATTAAGATCATATGATTTTTAGCCTGTTTGGAGGGAAGGAGCTTAAGTTACACAGAACATTCATTTATGTGGAACATTCATTTATGTGAAGCATTTATATCCAATAATAAAGCATTCTGGTGTCTAGGTAGAATCTAAGTTTTCATCATTGTACTAGCCAGGTATTCAAGCATGAGACACTCAATGAGCTCTTCAACTGAAACAGAGTCTACCTGGATGTAAGACTTTTCAGTGTTCTTTGAATATTGTCTGCTTCTCAAGGTCATCCAGGGAAGAATAAAGTTCTTTCCAAAAGCCCTCCCACATTTCTCTGATCTTATCAAGGTTACTTTTTACCTCTCTTTGGCGGTCGTACATGATATGTTAAGTCATTAATGACCAGCTTAAAGTCATCAAGGAGTAGGAGGTCTATTCCTGTTGAGGCAGCAACTCGAACGCCATCTGTAAAAAAAATTTAAATGTGAAAATTTAAACTCGTCGTATATCCCTAATTGTTTGAGAATGATCAGAAAAAAGCAATCCTCAAAATCAATTTTAAAAATTATATCTTCTCTTTTAAATTCTAGTTCATTTTTGCCTCATCCCCAAATTCTATGCTAAACAAAGCTTATATTATCTGAGGCTTTTTGCTTTCATGATCTCAAGTCTATGAAGATTTAATAATACACTTTTCTGCCAAAACTTTATCAACAAGTAAAATAATTACATAGATCTATCGGTGTCAGTTGGAAATCTCGGGTCATGGGAGAGCAGCATGGATGTCATATATCTATCCATGATGGAAGTTGGTGGAGTAAAAAAAAAAAACAAAAACAATGCTTTCTAATGTATGGTACTTCTCAGTATAATTACTGATTCGTCACCAATAATTTGGTAGGGACAGATGTTAGCAAAGTACACCATACTGGTCTACTAGTTATATTACTAGATAAGATGAAAATTAAGTATATTTAAACTACTTACAGCATAGAAATGTGGCAAGTTGTTGACAACTGGTAAATCCAAGGGTAAATGGGTACTTCCAATATAGTCTTTTAAGCTTTCTGTAGGTTTAAAATTTTTCAAAGAATGGGAAAAAATGTAAGGCACTTAAATAAATAGGACAGATGCATGTCAAATGGGAATTTTTTAGTGCCTTATTTTACATTCTTTTCCAATCACATATGTCTTTATTTTACAAACTATGTGAAATACGGAACAAGATCTAAAAAGAAGTCCTATTATTTCATATCTCCAGAGATGAGGGCTCAACCACTAGAAAAATTTATTTTATGCCTAAGGTAATGATAAAAGGTTTCAATAACATAGAATGTGACTGACTGCTCCTCTTTGCCCATGGCATTGTATGTGAGGTGCTTCTGAATGAGACTTTTTGTGTATATTCAGTTCCTAAAACTGAACAATTATATTCTGAGAACTGAGACAGAAATCACAGTCTCTCCTGACATTTGCTAAGCAAAAAAATGTGTCCTAAAGTTAAGAGTATGGGATTCTTTTGCAGTGGTATATGTGTGTGCGTATGTGTGTGCATACACACGTGTGTGTGTGTGTGTGTGTGTGTGTGTGTGTAGAGTATAGAAGCGTTCTGGGGTGAAATGACAGGTGGGTGAGAATTAATAATGAATGTGACTATACCTGGTGAGTAGATTGCAACTCTGTCAATTCCCCGATCCTCTTCTTGAAGTTGTCGTAAAAACACACCGACTGAGTCTGAAATAGGTTTGAGTGTGAACTGGCAACGTTCACGCCGGGATGGTAGCCTCACAGATATCACAGGTAACCCATTTTGATACACCACTGTCACATCTGAATGAAAAAGATCCATAATCATACGATAATTAGATTTCATTATAAGTTAAAGCTACAATATTACTAGTCTTACATAGGGTCTATTATTATTAACATGGTTTAAAATGTTTTCAAAGGTTTAAGAATATGCCCTTTAGCTTTAGTTGGAGGTTATTCTGGGAACTGGTTTATGGAAGATCAATCACATAGATCACACAATTCACTGTTCAGAGAAAAGAAAGCATGCAAAGGATTATCTTCTAAGTAGGTCAGGGAGAGGCTTTCCCAGGAATTTGAGGTAAAGATTTTGGTACTGGTAAATATAAACTCTAGTTCTACTGAGGAAGATTTTACTAAGTAGCCAGAGATTGCTGGGCCAGACTCCATAACCTTTAGGAGGTGGCTCTGAGGAGCCACAGCTTTCAAGAACCCCTGGAGAATAATATGTGAAAATACACTAATAAGTGAGACTCTTACTCAAGGAAAGTCACTTCATATTTATAGTATAATTATTATATCCAAGGTGTTTGATAAGTAAGTAGTCTCTTACATAATATGAACCTATTATGATAGAAACAAAACAATTCTTTTTATGTTCTCTTAAACATTGTCCTGAGACTAGTTAGAAGCCGCAACGTAACTATTTGGGATTTTCTAACAAAAAGTTATTAAAGGAAACATTATCATAAGCTATAAAACTAAAAGAATTCCCATTTCCTTATCTTTTTCATCAATAGTCTTGATTTACTGAGTCGTAGTCACTAAAACAAATGTCAGACTAACTCTTTTGAAATAATTTTCAAATGAAATTTATAAATAAATAAATTTTGAAATAGAGTTTTTTACATAAGCAACCAAGCATTTAAAGATAAGTTAGCACTAGCCTGTGAAGAAAAACAGGCTTTGGAGGCAAATCTGGGATGGAATCCTGGCTTTATAACTTTGGGCATGTTATATAACTTCTCTGAGCCTTGCTTTCTTGACGTATAACATGGATTTAATTCCTAACTGATGGAATTGTTGTGAGGAATAAATAAAATAAACCATTTAAAACACTTAGCACACTGCTTGATGATGTTTATTAGCTTTTTTTAAAGAATCCAAAGATACATTCTATAATGTTGCTAAGCATTCATACCCCTCAATATTGAAGAGTTGAGAGGAAATGTTTTTAGGTTAATATTCTGGAGATGCCAAACGCATCACACTTGGCAATGTTGTCATTATTTACATCTTATTTCCTTGCCTATTCTAGCCACTTACAAGGCTTGCAGTATATACAATAGCATCACACTACATTCTTTCAGTACTTAAATTTTAAAAGTAACCCTGACTGAAACAGAGTTTGTAAATACCAAAATATACTTTTATTTTAAATGGACATTTGAGGAGCTTTGGCACAATAATCAAGATAAAGAGCATTTTCATTACTTCCCCAAATTCTCCTATTCCCCATCCCAGTAAATCCTTAGGCAACCACTGATTCAATTTTTGTCACTACAGATTATATTTAGTTTTTCTGGAGTTTTATATTACTGGAATCATATAGTACAGACTCTTTTGTATCTGACTTCTCTCAGTATAGTGATTTTGAGATTAACCCACATTGTTGCATGCATTGGTAGTTTATTTTTATTGCTAATATTTCACTGTATGGATACACCATAATTTATGCATTTTCCTGCTGATTGACATTTGGACTGCTTTCCAGTCTTTGGCCACTATGAGTAAAGTAGCCACTTTTAAGTCTTTGTGGAGATATATGTCTTTGTTCTATACCTTTTCTCATCCTTATAACCTATCTGTGTCTTTACATTTAAAGTGGGTTTTCTACAGACAGCATATAGTTGGGTCTTGCTGTTTTGTCTAATCTGACAATCTCAGCCTTTTAATTAAAGCGTGTATATTATTTACATTTAATAAATTATAAATGTATATAAAAATACTTGTGTATTAGTCTTGCTACTTACTTTATTGACCCAAACTGTTCTTTCTTCTATTTTTTCTTTATTCTTGCTCTCTTTTAGATTAACTATTTTTTTAATAAGGCACCCTTTTGTAAAAAATATTTACATATATTTTTTATTTTAAAGAGAGAGAGCACTAGCAGGGGAGAGGCGCAGAGGGGGAGAGAAAGAGAGAATCCCAAGCAGGCTCCTGGCTCAGCATGGAGACGGACTCAGGACTCGATCCTAGAATGCTGGGATCATGACTTGAGCCAAAATTGAGTTGGATGCTCAATTGATAGAGCTACACAGGTGCCCGTAGATAAACTAATTTTTTAATGTTTATTTATTTTCGTGAGAGAGAGAAAGAGAGAGGGAGAGAGAGAGTGTGTGAATGGGGTAGGTGAAGGGAGAGGGGGACAGATGATCTGAAGCAGGCTTTGTGCTGACAGCAGAGAGTCTGACACAGGGCTCACACTCACGAACCATGAGATCATGACCTGAGCCAAAGTCGGATGCTTAATCCACTGAGCCACTGAGGTGCCCTAGGTTAACTATTTTTATGATTACATTTAATCTGTACTATTGGCTAATTGACTATGTCTTTTTATGTTTCTAGGGGTTTCCCTACGGTAGGTGTTGACAAACTTTTTCTGTAAAAGGCTAGATATTAAATATTTTAGACTTTATGGACCATAAAGATCTCTGTTGCAACTACAGACTGCACTGTGGGGCAGAAGCAGCCACTGGCAGTAGATAAACAAATGAGCATGGCTGTGTTCCAATAAACTTTATTTATAAAAATATGCAGTAGCCTGGATTTGGACTATTAGGCTTCCTGAACCTTGCTAATGGGTTTACAATATACATCTTTAACCTATTACAGTTGACCTTTACATAATACATCACTTTAGGTATAGTGTAGAGTATCTCAAGACCAATACACTTCCACTCCCTTTGCTTTGTGCTATTGTCCTCATATATTTTATTACCACATGCTATAAACCATACATCATTTTTACTTCAACAACTAGCTACATTTTAAAGAAATCTTTTTATTTTTTATGAATATAATGTATTGTCAGATTGGCTTACATATAACACCCAGTGCTCACCCCAAGTGCCCTCCTCAATGCCCATCACCCATTTTCCCTCTCCCCCACATGCCCATCCACCCTTAGTTTGTTCTCTGTATTTAAGAGTCTCTTGTGCTTTGCCTCCCTCCCTCTTTGTTTGTATCTATCCCCC
The DNA here is from genome assembly GCF_023721935.1 of Panthera uncia. NCBI lineage: Eukaryota > Metazoa > Chordata > Mammalia > Carnivora > Felidae > Panthera > Panthera uncia. The sequence goes on along the minus strand of NC_064818.1, from coordinate 32,192,046 downwards.
CCCCCCCAAATAAATCTTAAAATGAGGAAATACTTTTCATATTTACACTGATAGTTACCCTCTGGTGTTCCTCATTTTGTATAGATCTAAATTTCTATTTAGCATCATTTTCCTTTTGCCTGAAAAGCTTCCTTAAACATTTCTTATTGGGCAGATGTGTTGACAATATATTCTCCCAACTTTGATAAGTCTGAAAAAGCTTATTTAAAAAAATTTTTTTTATAATGTAAAAGAGTACCAAAGTTTATTGGTATGATTTCAGATTCCATACAGCAATCAACCTTAGGGAGCTATCACTAGTAAAATTTTGGTTAAAATCAAAGAAAAATATCTACAATTACTTGAAAAGGTCATTACTAACTTTTCCAACTACATGTCAATAATTGATAAGATTTTCTACACATGCGTCTAACAAAATAACCTATTGAATGCAGAATCAGATACAAGAATCTACCTGACTTCTATTAAAACAAACATAAAAAAGATTTGCAAAAATAGAAAACAATCTGCCCTTCTCACTACTTTGTTTTAGAAAATACAATCATTGGGACGCCTGGGTGGCTTAGTCGGTTAAGCGGCCGACTTCGGCTCAGGTCACGATCTCGCGGTCCGTGAGTTCGAGCCCCGCGTCGGGCTCTGTGCTGACAGCTCAGAGCCTGGAGCCTGTTTCAGATTCTGTGTCTCCCTTCTCTGACCCTCCCCTGTTCATGCTCTGTCTCTCTCTGTCTCAAAAATAAATAAAAACGTTAAAAAAAATTTTAAATAAAAAAAAAGAAAATACAATTATTTTTGATAAAATTGTCTTATTTATACTATGACAATTATCCACAGTAGATTTATTATTATTCTTTTTTATTTTTATTTTTTTTAAATTTACATCCAAATTAGTTAGCATATAGTGCAACAATGATTTCAGGAGTAGATTCCTTAGTGCCCCTTACCCTTTTAGCCCATCCCCCCTCCCACACCCCCTCCGGTAACTCTCTGTTTGTTCTCCATACTTATGCATCTCTTATGTTTTGTCCCCCTCCCTGTTTTTATATTATTTTTGTTTCCCTTCCCTTATGTTCATCTGTTTTATACCTTAAAGTCCTCATATGAGTGAAGTCATATGATTTTTCTCTTCCTCTGACTAATTCCACTTAGCATAATACCCTCCAGTTCCATCCACATAGTTGCAAACGGCAAGATTTCATATTTTTTGATTGCCGAGTAATACTCCATTGTGTATGTGTGTATGTGTGTGTGTGTATATATACACATATATATATACACACACACACACATATATACACACACACACATATATAGAAATATATATATATACATACAGAAGATGTGGTACATGTATGTATATGTGTATGTATATGTACATACACATATATATACACATATACATACATATGTATATATACAATCTTTTTGATTGCTGAGTAATATTCCATTGTGTATGTGTGTGTATGTATGTGTATAGATATATACACATATACAGAAATATATATATATACACATACAGAAGATGTGGTGTGTATGTATGTATATGTGTATGTATATATATATGTATACACATACATACACATAAAATAAACTTTTTCAGAGCCCAAATGTCCCTCAATGGATGAATGGATAAAGAAGATGTGGTGTATATGTATGTATGTATATGTGTATGTATATATATATATATACAGAAGATGTGGTGTGTATGTATGTATGTGTATATATATGTGTATACATATGTGTATACATATACAGTATATATGTGTATATACCACATCTTCTTTATCCATTCATCCATTGACGGACATTTGGGCTCTGAAAAAGTTTATTTTACCTTCATTAAAAAGAAATGTTTATTTATTTTTGAGACAGAGCACAAGCAGGGGAAGGGCAGAGAGAGAGAGAGAGAGAGAGAGAGAGAGAGAGAGAGGGGCAGACAGACACAGAATCTAAAGCAGGCTCCAGGCTCTGAGCTGTCTGCACAGAGCCTGATGTGGGGCTTAAACCCACGAACCATGAGAGCATGACCTGAGCTGAAGTCGGACGCTCAACCAACTGAGCCACGCAGGCCTCCCAGCCTTCATTTTTGAAGAACACTTTGCTTTGTAAAAAATTCTAGGCAGACAGATTTCTTTTTCCTTTTAGCACTCTAAAGAACTTATGTCTTCTGCTTTGCATATACTATAAGTTAATGTATACTATTATCTTTGTTCCTCTGTACATAATATGTCTTTTGCCCAATGGCTGCTCTTAATATTTTCTCTTTATCGTTGGTTTTCAACAGTTTGATTATAATTTTCCATTCTATGGTTTTGTAAGTATTCTGCTTGGGAGCTGCTAAATTTCTCACATCTGTGAGCTCATAGTTTTAATCAAATTTGGAAACTTTTTTGCCATTACTCAAATATTTTTTCTGGCTCTTACCCTTCTCCTTCTGGGATTCCTATAATTATACCTATATTAGACTATGCAATATAGTCTCACAGGGCACTCAGGATCCCTTCATATATTTCAGGGTTTTTTTTTTTTTTCCTCCTTCATTTTGGATAGTTTTAACTGCTACACATTTCAGTGTCACTGATATTTTCTTCTATAATGGCTAATCTGTTAATTTCATCTATATTGCTTTGCATCTCACATTTTTTTCATCTCTAGGAGTTACATCTGTTTACTTTTATATCTTCTATTCTTCCTCATATTATGCTTGCTTTCCTTTTCCTCCCTGAATATAATGATCACATTTATAATAACTTTTAAAATCCTTGTCTGTTAATTGCACCATCTCTGTCATTTCTAGATCTGTTTCTGTTGACGAATTTTTCTTCTGTTTTTTCCCCCTGCTTTTTCATTACCTAGTCATTTTTGATGAGGTTAGACATTGTTGACTTTTACATCACTGAGTGCTGGATTCTGTTGTATAGTTATCTGCATATTATATTGATCCTTTCAAGTCTTTTAGAAAGGTTCTTAGGACAGACCTAGAGATTCTTTTGTTATATGGCCAATTTGGCCCTACTTGTAAGGTATGTTCTTCTGGGAGTCTACAATGAATGTTCATATATTCAATGATGTCTCTTCTCTGGCTGGAGGGAAGTCAAATGATTTCTGGCCCTGTATGAGCACTAAGAAGTAGTCATTTTACAGTTTCTGGTAATTGTTATTGGAAGTTATTCTAGCCTGTTCTTGTCATTCAGAATTTAGAAAGCCTCATGTTGTGACCTGAGGTGATATAGGGTCAGTCCAACTTGTTTTTCTTCTCTCAGAGATCAGTCTTGTCCTTATTGTTCAATATCTAAAAACAATTATTTTACATATTTTGTCCATTGTTCTAGTTGTTGACAGCAGGACAGCAATTCCCATAGCAGTTAATCCTTTGTGGATACATAATTTGAATTTTTACATAAAAATTTAAAAGACAGAAATGTCTACTTCTTTAATTCTTCAAAAGTGTAATCTATATTTCCTAAGGAAGAAGAGGCCAAAAATAGTAATATGAACTTAGTACATATTATGTACTATCTCAAGTTTTTAATGTCTAAAGATATTTGAAAATTTTCTTTCTCATTTCTAAAAGAATCCTTAGCAATCCAGTCTTTCTTTAAAGTCAGAGCCATTTACATGAGTATCTCTTCTTCTATAGGCCATAAAGATGATGGCATCATAAAATTCAGTGACTAACTTGTTTACCTGTTTCCCTCCCCTCCATCATCTTTTTCCTATAGTGAAAAACTATTCAGCCACAGATTTCAAGAAGCAGACAGAGTTAAATTTAAATAAAAGATGTGAATCTTAAACACAAAAGCATGGAAGATTTCACTAAACATCAGTTTCACAGGTAAGTGCTTAGGGGTTACTGTTTTAAAATAACTGAGATAAAGTCAACAGAGAAAATTAAGGTCTTTCTCAGTCACTTTAACTTTTTACACTAAAGATCATGAGGCCTTTCAAAGGAGTGAAATATGAAAGCTTTGAAAAACTCTGCACGAAATAGCACATTTCAGAACTGACAAACCTTCATTTTAATACTGCTTTTGAAAGGTATCCCCAGGTCTTCTGCCTTCCCACACACTAGATTGTAATGTAAATGTCAGATTTCTCGGTTTGCAACCAAAGAACAATTGCCAAAGTTCCTCAAGTTTAACAATATGTAAAATAGTTGCTGGCGGTAGTAAAGTCACAATGGGTATTTACAAGCTAATGACAGTTGTCAGCTATTATTCTCTAGAGACAAATATTCTTTTTAAGTGTAAATTGCACCAGGTGGTTTGGTTGGGTTTATTTTTAATCTTTTGTTTTGATTTCTATTTCAATAAGAAAAGAAATAATCTAAGTATTTCTAGCACAGTGTACTTCAAAGAAACCCAGGAATTATGGGTCAACCAATATGATTACTGAGAAACAGAACATGACAACAGATTTAGGCATGAAAACAAGGGCAAAGGATTTTCCAGACGAAAAAGAGAAGCGCAAGGACAACAGACATTTGGGGTTGAAGAAGGAATACATTAAAAAAAAAAAAAAAAGGTCTTTGGGGCATCAGGTACAGAAAACGTTGCAAAGTATAAGTGCTTGTGCTTGTTTTTTAGCCAATTGGTAAGTAGGAAAGTTAAGTTCACAGTAGGAAATTTATTTGTTGTCAAAAATAATGGGTAAAATCTCATCCATAATAGATCATCTCATGCATGAACATGAATGTATATATCTTGAGGACTTATGAAAGGGAACTGGTACAATAAGAAAACACATATAGGGTGTTTTCTGCAAAGATACTTAGAGCTGTACTTTATGATAGATGATTCCAGTGGCTTATGATCTTGTCTGTTTATTTCTACCCCCTTTCTGTATTATTATGAATCAAGAATGTGAACTATAAGCACAGACTTTTAGTGTTAGAAGAGACAGAGAAATCATACAGACTAATAATGAGGGAGCATAAGACAGGCTGAGGGTGAAACAAGCACCCTCAGGTGAGGGTGCTCACCTGAGGGTGGCTAGCATCCACCCCTGCACCCCCAGCTCCCCCCCCACCCCATTTGTGTGATATTCTTCAGGCACTGCCCAAGAACAAAGGAAAGGAAACTTGGTTAACTGATAGAGATCACAGTCATATAGGACATGGGTCTCCTATCAGTTTACAAATATCTTAGTAAATTACAAAAAAAAAAAAAAAAAAAAGGAAAAAAAGGCAATCCAATCAATAGCCTAATCTCCATAAACCTGTAGACTCAGTTTCCTAGAGACCCAACATCACCCCTCCATAGTGATTGGGAAACAAAGGCAGGAAGGAAATGGTAGTAAAATTAAATTTCTTTATGACTTGCAGCCCATTGAGAAATACCTGAGGTAAATACAGAGTACAACATTTCTACAGGAACCCCATACCGTCCTAATGTTAATGCCTTACTAGAGGAAAAACACCTTCAGCTTGACAATAGCAAGGCCTCAGGTATTGTTTAGCATATCAAAGTCCCTCTGGAGGCCTCCCTTTTGACTTTACCCCCCCAACTTCATAGTATATAACTAGTTACCCATCACAACCTCAGGGCACCTCTTTCTGCACAGGGGTCCTGTCCTAGTGCTTTAATAAAATCACCTTTTTGCACTAAAAACATCCTCAAGAATTCTTTCTTGGCTGTCGGCTCCAGACCACTCCTCCCATCACCCCAAAACTTCATTACTAATGTCCTTCTTTTGCAGCTAACAATAAAGTCTGGCAAGGTTAAGTGATATTCCTAAATTGATACAGTTCAACCCAATCCTAAGTGATTTTGGATCTCATCATTCGACTAAAAAGTCATTTTCTCCCAGGTCATGTATGATATTAGGTTGCTAAATTCAGTGGGAATTTTGGCCTTTAACTTGCTTGTTTTAGCAATATCTAATGATGTCAACTTGATGAGGGAGTGTGGGGCAAGCTGAGGGCAAAATACAGGCTGGCACCCCACTCCCACCCCACCATGGTGGAATATGTGTGATACTCCTTCTTGGACACTCCTGGCTACCCAAGAACAAAGGAAAGGGGTTTAAGTGCTTGCCATGGTAATGTGGGAAACTAAGGCAAATGAAAAATTAAATTCCCTTACTGCCTACAGCCCATTGACAAGTCCTTGAAACCGGCAAAGTGACCTCCCTCTAGGAACTCAACTGCCTCCATGATGACACTTTGCTAGGGGCAAAAGAGAACCTTAGCTTAATATTATCGCAACTTCCAGGATCCTGTAAGTATACTTCCTCTATCTCAACTGCCCCAAGAGATATGCTGGCAATCATACTCCAAGCTTATGGCCCCCTGATACACATCTGAAGGGTCTCATGACTGAGGTTTTACTGAACTGTAATAAATGGCATTTCTGTAGCAACGGCTAGCCCCTCAAGGTCCTGGAAACCTTGCTTCCAAAAATACATTAGAGACTCCTCCCAACCTGAGGGTATACAATGAGTTACCGTCATGACCCTAGTGCAGCTCTTCCTGCCCACAGGTCCTGTCCCCATGCTTTAATAAAATCACCTTTTTGTACCAAAGACATCTTCAAGAATTCTTTCTTGGCTGTTGGCTCCGGACCTCATGAATCCCACCATCACCCCAAAACTTCATCAAACCTGCTCCTTCACTTTATAAAAAGCTTTCCTTTTGGTTTCTGTGATTCCATACTCTCCTGGTTGTTTGCAACTTTCTGTCTACACTTTCTCATTTTCCTTCATAGGCTCTTATTCTTGTATTCATCCCTTGAAAGTTTCTACGTGCTTTGTCCTAGGTCTCTGTGCTTCTTAATCCACACACTCTCTAGGCAATCTTATGTCTTTCCCGACTGCCAGCTAACTTCTAAATGTTGATGATGTCCCAAACCTATATTCAACTGTCTGCTGGACATGTGGATTTCCCATATGCATATCTCAAAGTAAAAATATCCTAAAATTGAATTAATCTTCCCTGAACCACCCACCTCTGACATTTTTCATCTCAGTCAGCACCATTATTTAACTTTTGCCCAATCCAGAAAATTGTATGATATACCTGACTACTTAGAACGAGAACATGACATCCCTCATATCTAATCAGTCACCATGTCCTTTCATTCTATTTTCTAAACAACTCTAATCCTTCTAATTCTCTGCATTACCACCATCTTCTTAGTCCAGGTCACCACCATCTTTCTTCTATCAGCTATATTGTAAGTGAATTCCCTACATCATTCCAGCCTTGCTCCTGTTCAAAAAACTATCCATACTCAAGCAGGGTAATCTTTCTTTTTCCACAGAAAACCACTATCTTGAAGTTGGTATTTGGTGTTTAGCAGTCTCATTCATGATATACATACATGCAGGCAGGCAGGCAGACAAACACACACAGAGACACAGCTTAGTATACAGTATATAGTATAGTGGAAGCCAGCCTTTGAGGTGGTTTTCTATGATCCTTGCCTCTAGGTATTCATATCCTTGTATGGTCGCATCCCACATCAAATCAGGGCTGGTCTGTAAAATCAGTAGAATACAGCAGATGTGATGGTGTGTAACTTCCCAGACTACGCCATAAAAGACTGTGTGGCTTCTGTCTTGCTCTTCTGGATCACATGCTCTGAGGGAACCCATTAGCCACAAGGACAAACCTGCAGCCCTGTGGAGAAGCCAACATTGAGAAGAAGTGGAATCTCCTAGAGGGAAGATGGCGGCGTAGGAGGACGCTGGGCTCACCGCGCGTCCTGCTGATCACTTAGATTCCACCTACACCTGCTTAAATAACCCAGAAAACCACCAGAGGATTAGCAGAACGGAGTCTCCGGAGCCAAGCGCAGACGAGAGGCCCACGGAAGAGGGTAGGAAGGGCGGCGAGGCGGTGCGCGCTCCACGGACTGGCGGGAGGGAGCCGGGGCGGAGGGGCGGCTCGCCGGCCAAGCAGAGCCCCCGAGTCTGGCTGGCAAAAGCGGAGGGGCCGGACGGACTGTGTTCCGACAGCAAGCGCGACTTAGCGTCTGGGAGGTCATAAGTTAACAGCTCTGCTCGGAAAGCGGGAAGGCTGGAGGACAAAGGGAGGGAGAGCTGCTGAGCCCCCGGACGGCAGAGCTCAGCTTGGCGGGGAACAAAGGCGCTCGCCAGCGCCATCTCCCCCGCCCATCCCCCAGCCAAAATCCCAAAGGGAACCAGTTCCTGCCAGGGAACTTGCTGGCTCCGCACAAACACCCAGCTCTGTGCTTCTGCGGAGCCAAACCTCCGGCAGCCAGCAGATCTGACTCCCTCCCGCTGCCACAGGGCCCCTCCTGAAGTGGATCACCTAAGGAGAAGCGAGCTAAGCCTGCCCCTCCACCCCCCGTGCACCTTGCCTACCCACCCCAGCTAATACGCCAGATCCCCAGCACCACAAGCCTGGCAGTGTGCAAGTAGCCCAGACGGGCCACGCCACCCCACAGTGAATCCTGCCCCTAGGAGAGGGGAAGAGAAGGCACACACCAGTCTGACTGTGGCCCCAGCGGTGGGCTGGGGGCAGACATCAGGTCTGACTGCGACCCCGCCCACCAACTCCAGTTATACACCACAGCACAGGGGAAGTGCCCTGCAGGTCCTCACCACTCCGGGGACTATCCAAAATGACCAAACGGAAGAATTCCCCTCAGAAGAATCTCCAGGAAATAACAGCCAATGAACTGATCAAAAAGGATTTAAATAATATAACAGAAAGTGAATTTAGAACAATAGTCATAAAATTAATCACTGGGCTTGAAAACAGTATAGAGGACAGCAGAGAATCTCTTGCTACAGAGATCAAGGGACTAAGGAACAGTCACGAGGAGCTGAAAAACGCTTTAAACGAAATGCAAAACAAAATGGAAACGACGACAGCTCGGATTGAAGAGGCAGAGGAGAGAATAGGTGAACTAGAAGATAAAGTTATGGAAAAAGAGGAAGCTGAGAGAAAGAGAGATAAAAAAATCCAGGAGTATGAGGGGAAAATTAGAGAACTAAGTGATACACTAAAAAGAAATAATATACGCATAATTGGTATCCCAGAGGAGGAAGAGAGAGGGAAAGGTGCTGAAGGGGTACTTGAAGAAATTATAGCTGAGAACTTCCCTGTACTGGGGAAGGAAAAAGGCACTGAAATCCAAGAGGCACAGAGAACTCCCTTCAGACGTAACTTGAATCGATCTTCTGCACGACATATCATAGTGAAACTGGCAAAATACAAGGATAAAGAGAAAATTCTGAAAGCAGCAAGGGATAAACGTGCCCTCACATATAAAGGGAGACCTATAAGACTCGTGACTGATCTCTCTTTTGAAACTTGGCAGGCCAGAAAGGATTGGCACGATATCTTCAGTGTGCTAAACAGAAAAAATATGCAGCCGAGAATCCTTTATCCAGCAAGTCTGTCATTTAGAATAGAAGGAGAGATAAAGGTCTTCCCAAACAAACAAAAACTGAAGGAATTTGTCACCACGAAACCAGCCCTACAAGAGATCCTAAGGGGGATCCTGTGAGACAAAGTACCAGAGACATCATTACAAGCATAAAACATACAGACATCACAATGACTCTAAACCCGTATCTTTCTATAATAACACTGAATGTAAATGGATTAAATGTGCCAACCAAAAGACATAGGGTATCAGAATGGATAAAAAACCAAGACCCATCTATTTGCTGTCTACAAGAGACTCATTTTAGACCTGAGGACACCTTCAGATTGAGAGTGAGGGGATGGAGAACTAGTTATCATGCTACTGGAAGCCAAAAGAAAGCTGGAGTAGCCATACTTATATCAGACAAACTAGACTTTAAATTAAAGGCTGTAACAAGAGATGAAGAAGGGCATTATATAATAATTACAGGGTCTATCCATCAGGAAGACCTAACAATTATAAATGTCTATGCGCCGAATACCGGAGCCCCCAAATATATAAAACAATTACTCATAAACATAAGCAACCTTATTGATAAGAATGTGGTCATTGCAGGGGACTTTAACACCCCACTTACAGAAATGGATAGATCATCTAGACACACGGTCAATAAAGAAACAAGGGCCCTGAATGATACATTGGATCAGATGGACTTGACAGATATATTTGGAACTCTGCATCCCAAAGCAACAGAATATACTTTCTTCTCGAGTGCACATGGAACATTCTCCAAGATAGATCATATACTGGGTCACAAAACAGCCCTTCATAAGTTTACAAGAATTGAAATTATACCATGCATACTTTCAGACCACAATGCTATGAAGCTTGAAATCAACCACAGGAAAAAGTCTGGAAAACCTCCAAAAGCATGGACATTAAAGAACACCCTACTAACGAATGAGTGGGTCAACCAGGCAATTAGAGAAGAAATTAAAAAATTTATGGAAACAAACGAAAATGAAAATACAACAATCCAAACGCTTTGGGACGCAGCGAAGGCAGTCCTGAGAGGAAAATACATTGCAATCCAGGCCTATCTCAAGAAACAAGAAAAATCCCAAATACAAAATCTAACAGCACACCTAAAGGAAATAGAAGCAGAACAGCAAAGGCAGCCTAAACCCAGCAGAAGAAGAGAAATCATAAAGATCAGAGCAGAAATAAACAATATAGAATCTAAAAAAACTGTAGAGCAGATCAACGAAACCAAGAGTTGGTTTTTTGAAAAAATAAACAAAATTGACAAACCTCTAGCCAGGCTTCTCAAAAAGAAAAGGGAGATGACCCAAAGAGATAAAATCATGAATGAAAATGGAATTATTACAACCAATCCCTCAGAGATACAAACAATTATCAGGGAATACTATCAAAAATTATATGCCAACAAATTGGACAACCTGGAAGAAATGGACAAATTCCTAAACACCCACACTCTTCCAAAACTCAATCAGGAGGAAATAGAAAGCTTGAACAGACCCATAACCAGCGAAGAAATTGACTTGGTTATCAAAAATCTCCCAACAAATAAGAGTCCAGGACCAGATGGCTTCCCAGGGGAGTTCTATCAGACGTTTAAAGCAGAGATAATACCTATCCTTCTCAAGCTATTCCAAGAAATAGAAAGGGAAGGAAAACTTTCAGACTCATTCTATGAAGCCAGTATTACTTTGATTCCTAAACCAGACAGAGACCCAGTAACAAAAGAGAACTACAGGCCAATATCCCTGATGAATATGGATGCAAAAATTCTCAATAAGATACTAGCAAATCGAATTCAACGGCATATAAAAAGAATTATTCACCATAATCAAGTGGGATTCATTCCTGGGATGCAGGGCTGGTTCAACATTCGCAAATCAATCAACGTGATACATCACATTAACAAAAAAAAAAGAGAAGAACCATATGATCCTGTCAATCGATGCAGAAAAGGCCTTTGACAAAATCCAGCACCCTTTCTTAATAAAAACCCTTGAAAAAGTCGGGATAGAAGGAACATACTTAAAGATCATAAAAGCCATTTATGAAAAGCCCACAGCTAACATCATCCTCAATGGGGAAAAACTGAGAGCTTTTTCCCTGAGATCAGGAACACGACAGGGATGCCCACTCTCACCACTGTTGTTTAACATAGTGCTGGAAGTTCTAGCATCAGCAATCAGACAACAAAAGGAAATCAAAGGCATCCAAATTGGCAAAGATGAAGTCAAGCTTTCGCTTTTTGCAGATGACATGATACTATACATGGAAAATCCGATAGACTCCACCAAAAGTCTGCTAGAACTGATACATGAATTCAGCAAAGTTGCAGGATACAAAATCAATGTACAGAAATCAGTTGCATTCTTATACACTAACAATGAAGCAACAGAAAGACAAATAAAGAAACTGATCCCATTCACAATTGCACCAAGAAGCATAAAATACCTAGGAATAAATCTAACCAAAGATGTAAAAGATCTGTATGCTGAAAACTATAGAAAGCTTATGAAGGTAATTGAAGAAGATATAAAGAAATGGAAAGACATTCCCTGCTCATGGATTGGAAGAATAAATATTGTCAAAATGTCAATACTACCCAAAGCTATCTACACATTCAATGCAATCCCAATCAAAATTGCACCAGCATTCTTCTCGAAACTAGAACAAGCCATCCTAAAATTTATATGGAACCACAAAAGGCCCTGAATAGCCAAAGTAATTTTGAAGAAGACCAAAGCAGGAGGCATCACAATCCCAGACTTTAGCCTCTACTACAAAGCTGTAATCATCAAGACAGCATGGTATTGGCACAAAAACAGACACATAGACCAATGGAATAGAATAGAAACCCCAGAACTAGACCCACAAACATATGGCCAACTCATCTTTGACAAAGCAGGAAAGAACATCCAATGGAAAAAAGACAGTCTCTTTAACACATGGTGCTGGGAGAACTGGACAGCAACATGCAGAAGGTTGAAACTAGACCACTTTCTCACACCATTCACAAAAATAAACTCAACATGGATAAAGGACCTGAATGTGAGACAGGAAACCATCAAAACCCTAGAGGAGAAAGCAGGAAAAGACCTCTCTGACCTCAGCCGTAGCAATCTCTTACTCGACACATCCCCAAAGGCAAGGGAATTAAAAGCAAAAGTGAATTACTGGGACCTTATGAAGATAAAAAGCTTCTGCACAGCAAAGGAAACAATCAACAAAACTAAAAGGCAACCAACGGAATGGGAAAAGATATTTGCAAATGACATATCGGACAAAGGACTAGTATCCAAAATCTATAAAGAGCTCACCAAACTCCACACCCGAAAAACAAATAACCCAGTGAAGAAATGGGCAGAAAACATGAATAGACACTTCTCTAAAGAAGACATCCGGATGGCCAACAGGCACATGAAAAGATGTTCAACGTCGCTCCTTATCAGGGAAATACAAATCAAAACCACACTCAGATATCACCTCACGCCAGTCAGAGTGGCCAAAATGAACAAGTCAGGAGACTATAGATGTTGGAGAGGATGTGGAGAAACGGGAACCCTCTTGCACTGTTGGTGGGAATGCAAATTGGTGCAGCCGCTCTGGAAAGCAGTGTGGAGGTTCCTCAGAAAATTAAAAATAGACCTACCCTATGACCCAGCAATAGCACTGCTAGGAATTTATCCAAGGGATACAGGAGTACTGATGCATAGGGGCACCTGTACCCCAATGTTTATAGCGGCACTCTCAACAATAGCCAAATTATGGAAAGAGCCTAAATGTCCATCAACTGATGAATGGATAAAGAAATTGTGGTTTATATACACAATGGAATACTACGTGGCAATGAGAAAGAATGAAATATGTCCTTTTGTAGCAACGTGGATGGAACTGGAGAGTGTGATGCTAAGTGAAATAAGCCATACAGAGAAAGACAGATACCATATGGTTTCACTCTTATGTGGATCCTGAGAAACTTAACAGAAACCCATGGGGGAGGGGAAGGAAAAAAAAAAAAAAAGAGGTTAGAGTGGGAGAGAGCCAAAGCATAAGAGACTGTTAAAAACTGAGAACAAACTGAGGGTTGATGGGGGGTGGGAGGGAGGGGAGGGTGGGTGATGGGTATTGAGGAGGGCACCTTTTGGGATGAGCACTGGGTGTTGTATGGAAACCAATTTGACAATAAATTTCATATATTAAAAAAAAAAAAAAAAAGAAAAAAGAAGTGGAATCTCCTACCAAGAGCCAGTACCAACTTCTCAGCTCATATTGTGAGTTATCTTAGAATCGAACCCTCCAGCCTCAGTCAAACCTTCAGATGACTGCAGTGCCAGCGAGCATGGGATTGCAACTTCATGAGATTCTGAATTGCCCAGCTAAACTGCTCCCGAGTTCCAAATCCATAAAACATGAGATAATACAGGATTATTATTGTTAAGCCACTAAATATTGCCGTAATTTGCTACGTGGTGTTAAATAACTAAATATGGCATGGTTCTTGCGTGTATTTAGACATTACATAAATGGTTGCACTATATTCACCTTTCTACAACTTGCCTTTTATGCTCAATAATGCTTTGACATTTATCCAAATTGAATCAGATTTCTGGATCATTAACTTAAAGTCCTATGTAGAATTTTATTTATGAATATACCACAATTTATTTATCCCTGGAAAAAAAAAAACAGATTTTCTTCTTCTTTATTGTAAATAAAAAGAAGGCTAAGAAAGTTAGCAGCCCCCCTTGTTTTTAGTTTCCAATATAAATTAGAGCTCTGCATTTCACATTTTACTCCTTATGCCATTTGGAATTTACTTTTGTGAGGTAAGAAGTCAACTATAACAGCCGCATTTATTGAATAGTCTCCCTTTTCTCCTGATGTACAATGTTAATTCTATCACATGTCAAATTCCCGTACATGCAAGGTTTCTCTAATCTGACTCTACGATCTTTCCTGAACCTGTTTTGATTATTACGATTTTAAAAATACATCTCAATACGTAGTTGAGGCAAACCTTCCCCCCTTTTCCGCTCCAAATTTATTTTAGGTATTTGTGTAGTTTTCTTTTTTCATATGAAGTTTTGAATAAATTCAGCAGTTCCTGTTGGGGTTTAGTTTAGATTAGCATTGCACTGGAGTTTATAAATTCATGTGGGGGAAGCTGACAATTTTTACAGTGTTGTCCTCACATTCGTTAACATGTCATAACTCTGCATTTATTTTTATCTTCTTTTGTGTCATTCAATAGAGTTTACTCTTCTTAATATATGTTTTACAGATTTTTTTTTACTAGTATCATGCCTAGATAGCTTCACACAATTTATCTTTAATACTCACTTCTATGTTCATAAATACAATTCCAAAAGCCCATAGGTTTTTTCATTAAATTATACGTTAGACAAAACGTAAGATTACCATTTAACAGAGTAAACTAAATATTATTTTGGTGATAATAAGGCCCTTCCTTATACATTGTGGCAAAAATATCTTTGATATCAATAATTAACATGTATAAACAAAATGTGCTTGCTTCACAATAATCTCAGAAGAATCTATTTAACTATGAAAAATAGATTATTGAAATTTTCTTTACATTATTCATAATATATTAAATATACTAAGTCTGTCACATATTAACAGCATTTGAAGAATACTTATGTTGAAAACTTGTAAATTTTACGTAGTAAATAATTTTCCATGGCAATATAAGAAAGCCCAATTATATAATCATAACTTCAGTAGCTTGATAAATCCAGTTGTTTCTTTCTAACCAGTAGTATAAATTCATTTTAATCACATCAACTATGTATTTCATTTTGTACCTTGGGTGAATCAGTATTTGTACAAGGTAATTTCTGTAAACTATGTACAATTTTTGTGGAGTTATTATGGGGCTTAAATAGTAAAAGTTGGAAAAATACAAAGTTATAAATCATCTTTTTATACATGGTGTTATCAGTCTGATGCTAAATAGTTGTACAACCTAGGTACTTCTTGTTAATTCAGGTTCTTTTAAAATGAGTTCATGAAAATATTTCTCAGAAATGTCAAAACCATTTGTGCTAAGTAAAAGGTCATCCCCTCCCTTTCTTTCCATTCGTGCACTCACTCTGAGAATTAAAATTTTCTTTTGCTTTTGTAAAAATGAAATCCTGTCCTAATATAGTACTGTATCATTTTTTCCTTTTAAAACTGATGTTTTTGGTGGTGCTGCTATGAAAGTAACTTTATTAAACCTTGATCCTTGATCCACTTTAATTTCTGGATGATAAACAGAATACAATCCTAAAGTATAGACAGTGGAGTGCAGTAGAAAAAGCATGGTTTTGGAATCTCAGATTTGATAGTCCTCAAGTTCTACCACAGGAGATACCTCAAATCCATGGGCATGTTACTGAATATAACTGTACCTCAGTTTCCTCACAGTGTAGGGATTCTAATACCTCATAGGGCTGCGGAGAAGATTCAATGAGAATATATGAAAAAAATGCCTGCTTTAACAGTTTCTCTTGATTTTTCTAAAAACTAAGGTCTTAAAACCCAAAGTCTAAAAGCATGTAATACATCCATGGAAAATTTCCAATCATTCCTTTAAATCTCAAGAAAACAAAAGTGACTTGTTCCACTGAGGACAACAAGAAGGAAACCAGTTATTGCTATATAAACCAATTCCATGTTCCTTAGTATTTTTGGATAATTGACCTCTTTGAGACACTGATAAGCGTATGGATTCCTCCTATAGCCTTATTCCCTGAAAAAATTCAAACAATTTATACATAAAAATTTTAGATATAATTTATTTTATTGCATCAGAAACTGATTTCCTTCATACTGTCTGCTACAGACTAAATTGTGTCTCCCTGCCAAAATTCATAGGTTAAAGCTCTAAATCTCAGTGTGACTATCTGGAGATGGGTCTTTAGGAGGTAATTAAAGTTAAATGAGGTCATAAAGGTGGGGTCCTAATCTGATAGGACTGTGGATTTATAAGAAGGTAAGAGCTCTCTCCAGTCCCCACCATGTGAGGACACAGAGAGAAGGTGGCTATGTGCAAGCTAACAGAGTTCTTACCAGAACCAGACCATGCTGGTACTCTGGCCTCAGACTTCCAGCATCCAGAACTGGGAAAAAAAATTTTTTTGTTGTTTAAGCCATTCAGCCTATGCTATTTTATGGCAGCCCAAGCAGACTACTACACTGACATATTTTTAAAATAAATGTTGACAAAAAACTGACTTTCCTCATTTTAACCCAAAATTAATGGTCATTTCTTATTTCTTAAAGAGATAAAACAAAATTTTACAAGTTAAATAAAATATAAACTTTAATACTATATAAAAAACCATTTCAATTACAAGGCTGCTATTGCTTGGCTTGAATAAAGAAGTCACATAAAGTCACGTAAAGAAGTCATGGCTAACCAGAATATCATCTTTGATATCTAAAAGGTTGTGCCTTTCTGTTTTTGTGAAAAGAAGTTGTGAACACTCTGAGACTCTGAGAAAGATATGGTAAATGTAATCACAGCTCCCTTTGGCAGATGATGATGGTAGGATAGGTGTGTGCAAGGAACTTAAGAATTTTCTAAGACTCTTAGAATTGAATTCATATCACTATTTTGATGCAGTATCAAAAGTGAGAAGATTATAAATCCAAAATTCAATTTTAAGGTTTCTGAATGGAAGTAATCTTCAAGAGCTCTGAGGTTTTTCAGTTCTTGTAGAGAAACTGACAAAGCTTTCCATTCGTGAGTAGACTTCAGAGAAACTCCCTACCCCCGCAGTTGGAAAATTCACAGGGTTGGCTATTTCTAATTACCAACTTCAGAGCTACAACTCGGTTAAAAGAATTCATGATTTTTCTACCAAATTCATAATAATGACCAAAAGGTCTTGAATTGGAAGATTATGCTCATTCATAAAGTCCCAAATATTTCCAAATAAATCAAGGCATAAGTAAACTCTTCCTTTAACTAAATTTTCTCTTCTCTTAAAAAGCAAAACTCCTAAAATCTCTATCAAAATAACACCGGCATTCTTCACAGAGCTAGAACAAATAATCCTAAAATTTGTATGGAGTCAGTAAAGACCCCGAATAGCCAGAGCAATCCTAAAAGAGAAATCCAAAGCTGGAGGCATCACAATTCCAGACTTCAAGCTATACTACAAAGCAGTAATCATCAAGATGGAATGGTACTGGCACAAAAACAGGCACACAGATCAATGGAACAGAGTAGAGAACTCAGAAATGGTCCCACAAACGTATGGCCAACTAATCTTTGACAAAGCAGGAAAGAATATCCAATGGGAAAAAGACAGTCTCTTCAGCAAATGGTGTTGGGAAAACTGGAGAGTGACATGCAGCAGAATGAACCTGGAACACTTTCTTACACCAACACGAAAATAAATTCAAAATGGATGAAAGACCTAAACATAAGACAGGAAGCCATCACAATCCTAGAAGAGAAAGCAGGCAAAAACCTCTTTGATCTTGCCCGCAGCCACTTCTTACTCAACACGTCTCTGGAGGCAAGGGAAACAAAAGCAAAAATGAACTACTGGGACCTCATCATAATAGAAAGCTTCTGCACAGAGAAGGAAACAATGAGCAAAACTAAAAGGTAACCAATGGAATGGGATAAGATATTTGCAAACGACATGTTAGATAAAGGGTTAATATCCAAAACTTATCAAACTCAACACCAAAAAACAATCCAGTGAAGAAATGGGCAAAAGACTGAATAGACAGACACTTCCAAAGAAGACATCTAGATGGCTAACAGACACAGGAAAAAATGCTCAACATCACTCATCATCAGGCAAATACAAATCAAAACCATAAGCTCACATAGGTGAGCTATCACCTCACACCTGTCAGAATGGCTAAAATTAACAACCCAGGCAACCACAGATGTTGGCGACGATGTGGAGGAAGAGGATCTCTTTTGCACGGCTGGTGGGAATACTAACTGGTATAGCAACGCTGGAAAACAGTATGGAAGTTCTTAAAAAATTAAAAGTAGAACTACCCTATGACCCAGCAATTGTACTACTAGGTATTTATACAAGAGATACAGGTATGCTGTTTTGAAGGGGCACATGCAGCCCAATGTTTACAAGCAGCACTGTCGACAATAGCCAAAGTATGGAAAGAACCCAAATGTCCATTGTCTGATGAATGGATAAAGATGTGGTATATATACACAATGGAGTACTACTTGCCAATCAAAAAGAATGAAATTTTGCCATTTGCAACAATGTGGATGGAATTAGAGTGCATTAAGCTAACTGAAATAAGTCAGTCAAAGAAAGACAAGTGTATGATTTCACTCATATGTGGAATTTAAGATACACAACAGATGAACATAAGGGAAGGGAAGCAAAAATAGTATTAAAACAGAGAGGGAGACAAACCATAACAGACCCTTAAATACAGAGAACAAACTGAGGGTTGCTGGAGGTGTGTTGGGTGGGGGAATGGGCTAAATGGGCAAGGGGCATCAGGGAGGACACTTGTTGGCATGTAAATGGCACTTGTTATATGTAAATGATGAATCACTAAATTCTATTCCTGAAATCATTATTACACTATACGTTAACTAACTTGGATTTAGATTGTAAAAAATTCAAAAAACAAATAAATAAAAATAAGTAAAAAGCAAAACTCCTGTCAAAAGTTTAACCAAGCAAAGAAAAATTTTCTATTTTGATAAAATCATCTTATGATAGTGACTACTTCTGTGGTAGCAGGCAAGGCTTCTTTTAGGACTCTGGGAAAAGCCTTCAATGCCAGTGTGTGCAAGTGAAAAACAAAAAACAAAACCAACAACACCCAGTGCATTATTACAATGGGTGGGGCTCCTTTCTTCTCTAAGGCAATATAAATATGCATGTTACTAAGCTTGGAAGATGTACCATCTGTGCAGAGGGTACCAAGATCTTCCTTAGCATCAAAAAAATTTTTTTTCTGGTAGTTATTTTGGCAAAGAAATTTAACAATCTTCCAAAGAAGGTTACAGCCATTAACATTAACAGATTTTCTAATTTCCGTAAGAGAATCACACATATTTGAGATTTTTTTTTGATTGTGTCAGCATGCTTATTAACAGACAAAAAGTAGGAACTAAGGCTTTAGAGCAAATCAGTAGTTTCATCAAGTTGTATTCTGAAGGGAAATGGGATAGTTTCCAATTCATTCAAAACTTACTTCAAAGTATTGGAATAACTGACAGCAACCCTAGATTGGATGACATCATCTGAAATTTGACAAATTTGCTTCTACTCTAAGCTAAGCCAGTTCAAAACTGTCAGCACATAAAGTTTAAAGGTCTTTCCAATTTCACGTGGCAGCTTTTCTCAGCAATGTGAAAGCCAATTTTTATAGAAGCTTACAAAAAAGGGTTTTGTGATAGAACAAGTGCAATCACATTTTGGTAGTTCCTAACTGAAACTTCTACTTAAACAAAAAGTCCAAACTGTAAGATATATTTTTTAAATGGAAACCTATAGTCTGTTTCAGCATTCCCAACTTCATCTTTAGGTTGGTGACAACTCTGCCATATTAAGACCCCAGAGCTTTGTGTTCTAGCATCTTTGGCGATTAAGTGGTTTCATCAGTTTCATTTCTTTTTTGTTGTCAAGTTTTTAAACAGTTGGAATGAAACACAGTGGTGGGGTAGTTTGTGCCCTCAATATGATGATGACAGTAAAGACAGAATTTCCAAATGTGTATAAAAAGTGGCCATTAGTAAGATGACTCAAACAAATCCTTTTTTTCTCCAAAACTATTTGAAAAGCAACAGGCAAAGCTCTAGAATATATAAAGAATCCTTATAAATCACGACTAAGGTGGTCAACTTTTTTAAATGGACAAAAATTTGGATGCTTTACCAAAGAAAATACTTGAATGGTTAATAAGCACATTAAAAGATGCTCAACAGGGCGTCTGGGTGGCTCAGTCAGTTGAGCATCTGACTTTTGATTTCAGCTCAGCTCATGATCCCAGGGGATCATGGGACTGAGCGCGGTGCCTGCTTAAGATTCTGTCTCTCGCTCTGCCCCCTCTCATCCGCTCGCGCAAACTCTCTCTAAAATAAAAAAATAAAATAAAAAGATGCTCAACATCATTAGTCATCGGTGAAATGCAATGAAATAATACTACATATCCACTAAAATATCTATAATCAAGAAGATTGATTCAAATAAGCGTTGGGGAGGATATAGGGAAACTGGAACACTTACATGTTGCTGGTGGGAATGCAAAGTGGTACAGCCACTTTGGAAAACAGTTTTGCAATTTCTTAAAAAGCTAAGCATATACCATATAACCCTACTTTCCACTAAGTACCCAAAGGAAACGGAAACATATGTTCACCCAGACTTACAGGCACATGTTGATACCAGCAGTATGAACAGGCCAAAATGGAAAACAACCCAAATATCTTTCATTTGGTGAATAAACAAAATGTGATATTTCCATACCAAAATACTTCTCAGCAATAAAAATAAAGGAAAGAGCTGCAACACCCTATAACAGGGATAAATCTCAAAAGCATTATGATAACATAAAACAAGCTACATGCAAAAGACTACATACTGTAGGAGTCCATTCATATGACATTTTTGGACAAGATTTAATTATTAGAGGCAGAAAGTGGATTAGTGATTGCCTGGGGCACAAGGTGGGAGAAGGGAATGACTGCAAAACAGGAACCAGGGAACTTTTAGGGGTGAAGGAAGTAGTCTAACACTGGATTGTTATGATGCTATGAAATGACAGGTGAATTTTAGGATATGTAAAACATATCTCAATGAAGCTTAAAAAAAAAAAAAAAGGAACAGGACAGGGGTTCCTAAGTGGCTGTCAGTTAAGCATCCAACTCTTGGTTTTGGCTCAGGTCATGATCTCACCCTTTGTGGGATTCAGCCCCGCACTGGGCTTGTACTGACAGTGTGGAGCCTGCTTGGGATATCTCTCTCTCTCTCTCTCTCTCTCTCTCTCTCTCTCTCACTGTCCCTCCCCTGCTTGCTCTCTCTCTCTCAAGATAAACATTTTTTAAAAATTAAAAAAAATTTTTTTTAATTTACAAACATAACAGGACAAAAACCAAAGAAGAAAGTTGGGGCAATATTTAGTTCTCCAAACCATCCACAGACCTTAGATTAAGAATTTATATGTTATCAGCAGCACCTGCGTGGCTCAGTTGATTAAGTGTCCGACTTCGGCTCAGGTCATGATCTCACGGCTCGTGAGTTCAAGCCCCGTGTCAGGCTCTGCTGACAGCTCAGAGCCTGGAGCCTGCTTCAGATTCTGTGTCTCCCTCTCTCTCTACCCCTCCCCTGCTCATTCTCATTCTCTCTCTCTCTCTCTCTCTCTCTCTCTCTCAAAAATAAACATTCAAAAATATTTTTAAAAAATAAAAAAAGAATTTATATGTTATCTATACTTGGGTTGATTAAACAGATGGTTATTTATTATTAAACAGGAATTTTCAATAGCCCTTTATTACAAAAATTATTTGCTCTCTATTGTATGAAAATCTTACATCTTTTGTTAACTACAAAATAAACACAACTCTTACCACAATTCTCAAAACAGGGTTAACTGAGTAGCATCACATTCTGGATAGAGAAAGGAAGGCAGCTAGAAGGCGCTATTTTCCTTGTTCTTATGCTAGCTCACCCTTGACACTTTCCCAAAAGCTTAGGGGACAATACGTCCTGGGTTACACTATGAAAATCTGTCAGGAAAACTCTGGTTGCCCCCTTTTCATTCTCAAAAGTATCCTGGGTTGGATGATAAATTATACATTCAACCTGTCTATAGCAGAATTACTCTCATCCTTAACTTTCATTAATGTGAAGAGGAACACCCTAAAGGCTTTGGAAATCTTAAGCAGGTATAAACAAGGCTTTGGAGATCTTAAGTAGGTACAAACAATACAGTCATAAAAATTTTGCGTAGTTTTATAGTTGAGGATGTGGGCACAATGAAATTAAAATGAGAAGCCCCAAACCACGGTTCTTAGATTAGAGGTCTTTAACACTACCACAAGCACTCTTTATAGAGTAAGTTGTTCTGGTGGATAAGTACTATTTCTGCAGGGTAAGTTGTTTTTCTCTCAGAGGTGATAACTATTACTATCTCCATTTCACAGATGAGAAAAGAGGCTTTGAGAAGCTAATGCCCTTGCCTAAAGTTATAAGGTGGTTAAATAGTGAAACTGGGATGTAAGCCTAGATCTGCTTGACTCCAAAGCTTGTCTCTTACTTAACCTCTAAACATAATGCCTCTCATGGAAGGGAACATGTGCACAGATATGGGTACGTACCTGTGCACCTATATAAAATGTATCTGAGGTTGAGGGCCATGAGATGAGGAATCCATGAGTTGGTTTGAGGGAGTCTTTATCATTAAGAAATTATGTGTAAAATTTCCTATGTGTATGCATGTATGTATGTATGTATGTATGTATACAGATATATAGAGAGAGCTTTCACCAGATCTTTAAAAGTATTTGTGACATAAGAAAAACTAAGAACCTTTAGATTGCTTTGGTAAGAAGGTTAAACATTTAAAATAATTTATATCTGTTAGCTGAGCCATTATAGTCATAAATAGAAGATCGGTCAAACAACATAATTAACATGCAATTATTGAGAGGTAGTATATATTAGGCATATATACTAGGTATATAAATATAATGTGGTATTTTAGATTTTGTACTTTTTAAAAATGATTTGATAAAGAATATGATCTGGCAGTCTCAACTAAGAGCAGTAAATGATCACAGAGACGGCTGGCTAAACTCTATTGAAGTAGCTATGTATTAAGCAGAGTTTTCTCATACACTATACAGACCTAAGGTAAAATTAGCTTAGAAGTAAAAATAAGAAAGATGTATAATTTGCGGATAGTATGGGCAATGAGTTGCATTAAACCAATTATGTGCTTCTATTTTTTGATTACTAATATGAATTGGTTTTCTTAAGAAGGACAATAGTATTGGTAGGAATTTGGGGACCCACACTTCTTTTAAAGTATGTATCCCTTCAGCTTTTGCAAAAATATTGCCTTCAACCCCTTATGCAACATACAGTCAACCTACTAGCATTTATGTCCTGGAATAATATTCATCTAGATATCCCAGTACAACTGTAGCACAGTTACATTACTGAAATACTTCCATACAGGATAATAGCAGCTGCATTAAATTTAAACAGCTTTGAGGGGGAGGGTTCTGGTAACACTCTAAATATCGATTCTGATCAATAACGGGGATCCTAGGACTCTAAAAATTCTGCTGAGATTTCGTTGCTTTAGGTGTCTTTAAGTTTGCTAGATGCTCTTTTGATGGTTGCCTTGCCTATAAATTTAATGTTTATAAGGTTGAAATTAGAATTCTATCAAACTAAACTTTATACAGAGGAAATATATTAACACTCAACCCTATTAAGCAAATAATATAAACTGTGAGTGTCCAATACTGAGTGAGAGAAATGACAAGAAGAGCTGTAAACATATCCCTCCACTACTGTAACAACAGCCTCCGTCCTGTTGTCAGTTTGCAGCATTATGGACTTTTACAAAGGACTGCATGTGGTCCCCAAGCATCGGTTCATTCTTCCCCACATCAAAGAAGGATAGTACCATCAGGGAAGAAAAAAACAATCAGGCAGGAGGTTGCAGATTTTGAATTGCTTCTTTCTAGGCCCTGATGACATGAAGGGGCTGGAGAGTTTGATCACGATACACAGAATAAAGACCCAGTGGTTAGGAAATACCAAAGATGGTGCTTCTGTGATCTTAACATTACCTTTGTCCCCAATTTTAAAACATAAATGAAGAGATGAGATAATAACATTCCTTGATCTATGAAAACTGGATGGGCCTATTAGCTTTTCTTTCTGATTTCTCCTCTACATTCACTATATCTTCATTCAAATTTTATTTAGCGTTGCCTCCCCCTGCTTCTCTCTCTGACTCCAAGTGCATCTGGAGTGAAAGAGTATGATATATAAATTTGTATGTTAGTTAGAGAATGAGAAACACTGAGTTAAGAAAAAGAAAATAGACATAAAAAATGGATTTGCCAAAACTCACCATCAGAGGGCACAACAGTACTGCAATAAACAACTCCCAAATTCTGCCAGGAAGAGAGCCTCTGGTGCACCTAGAAAACACGAAAAGACACATCCACTGTCAGGACACAGAAACAAATGTGAAATTATGTGCATACAAAAATAACTTTCTGGTTATTTACGCAATGCGTATTCTTTGTAGAAAAGTTTAAAAATATAAAGAAGTCTCTCAAACTCATACCATCCTAAGACAACAGTGATGAACATTGTGGCTTGTTTTCAAGATTTTATATGAACATATTTACATACACACACATCACACAAACTGTTTTTTCATCTGCTTTTTAAACACTTAATATTTGCTTAAGGGCTATCCAGTCAAAAGTGAAGCTTTTGTGCTTCCTTTTTTTGCTAGCGTTTACACATGCACTGCCTTCATAACTAGGTGTAAGCCAGTTATTTAAGTAGTTGTATCATGAATTTGCTGTTATTGGGTAGAAATCTCATCTTTCTGTTCACTTTCCCTTTTTTTTTTCTTTCATTTTTAATTTGGTCAGGGAGCCTCACTCCTTGAGTCCCTAATAATTTCCTTTTTTTAATTTAAGAAGGAAATCACTCATAATCTTACTACCTTCTCAAAGAGTAGTGTCATTTAAGATTTAGATCTGGAATTTAGTTTCGCGCAATTAAACTAAGTTTCAAAAAGAATATTAAATATGTTTCTGACTTGTCAAATGATTATATTTATCCCTTTGTATACTTTCCCATTCACAGAAAGTATTTAAAAATTTTTTTTCATGCTTATTTATTTATTTTCAGGGAGGTAGAGTGTGAGTGCACGTGCCGTGCAAGTGGGGGAGGGGCAGAGAGAGAGAGAGAGAGAGAGAGAGAGAGAATCCTAAGCAAGCTCCACACTGTCAGCACAGAGCCCCATGTGGGGCTCCATCTCACGAACTAAACCATGAGATCATGACCTGAGCCAAAATCAAGAGTCAAATGCTTACCCAACTGAGCTACCCAGGTACCCCTCCCAGCCACAGAAAGTATTAAAGGAAGGCATTAAGTGACTAAAACACAATATCTGCCTCTGAGCCAGATATCATATTCCATTCCATGAGCCCTAAAAGAAAAATCATTTAGGACTCTATGACAAGACATACCTTAACACAACCATAATGCATAACAGACTTTACATCCTTCATGTGAACTTCAGTTCCCACCTCCTTCCCACTTAGGAAAACATGCAGAAATATGAGACTGACATTTACTAAAAATGTAAATACAGTAGTCTCCTCTTATTCACAGGGGCTATGTCTTAATTTTATAGATCAATGGATTCTATGCTCACTACCAATACTTTAACTATAGTTTCCCCTTTCATGTCTTGGTTGGCTGAATTTCATCCTGTAGAAGTAGGGTTCATGAGAATAAAGTTCTCTGAAACTTGGCATGTTAAAAAATGTCTTTGCCTTCATATTAAAGAATTATTTGGATTGGCATAAAATCCCTAAATAAATGTTTCTTTGAGGAAAGTATTAGTTAAAGGGTTAGTGTTGAACTCCGCTTTGGAAAAAACTGAGGCCAACCACTTCTCTGGGAGAGCTGAGCTCTCTTGGCTTTGTTGGGGATCTGGAACCATAGATCTCATCTCTCAGGGTCTTCTCACATACCCATTTTATCTTCATTAGGTCTGGTAAACCTTTCTTCATATATTGTGCTTTAGGATTGCAGAGATCTCTCTGGTTGCAAAGATGGAGCTTGCTTTCTTATTCACTTTCTTATTTTAAGGTTATTTCAAGAGAAGGGAAAAACTGCTGCCTTTACCAGGCTATTATTTACTTAAATAGCAACTTTCTAACATGGGCATTTCAGAACATACAAAGAAGTAAAGAGCACAGTGTGATGAATTTCTTCCATGTATCATCACCCACTTCTATATTTACCAACATTTTGTCAAATTTGGTTCATCTATATCCATCTAGTTTTTTCCCCCAGAGTATCTTAAAGGAAATTCCAACTGGCATATTGCATTACCTGAAAATATTTATGTATAATCTGACGGGCCGTTTTAAAACGGGAAGTCCTCTGTTCCCCTATGATTTTGCAAGTTCTCCTCGACAATAAAAAAATGTTTTTGTGGGGCAAAGAACTGCATAAACACATGGTTGCTTATGAATATTATTTGTAGGCTGCTAAAGAATATAGGTTGGCAGGCCAACCACCTGTTTTTGTAAATAAAGTTGTACTGGAACAAAACCAAGCCCATTTATTTACTTCCAGTCTATAGCTCAGTCATCTACTCTCACACTGCAGTGGCAGAATTGAGGAGCTGTAGCAGAGTTAAGTAGTTGGAACAGCGACTTTATGGCCCAGAAAGTCTAAAATATTTATCATGTGGCCCTTCAAGAAAATGTTTGCTGACTCTTGCTGTAGAACCCTGCCTCTGTAGTTCTGAGATAAATCACTTTCCCAAAGTCCTTCCCAGTCACTTCTATAATGATATTGGTAATTATGAAATATTACTTATGAAGTGTTCACAAACACACATATTAAGTCCTTTCCTTTCTTAAACCTTCTAATACCTTATAGTCTAATAAGGCCAATAGAAACAAAAATGATTTTGCTCTTGCCCTTTTTCTTTCAAATGTGTCAACCATAACAACATTCCAACCAAACCAAAGCAAAGACAAAAACCAAGGAGAGGAATGTAAGTGCTAGAGACCAAAGAGGTATTGCTATTCTAAACTGTATTCCATGACTCCCCTAGACTGAATATATTTTGCTGTTTTAATTGCATATTCTTAATAAATCACAAGAAGATAGAAAGCTTTTAATAAATTCTTGACTGATGCTTAAAGTTAAAAAAAAAAACCCTCAAGAAGTTTAAAAAAGAAACACATTCAGGCAAGTGGTATGTATTTATTCATGCATTTAAATTTCAAAGGCAGAGACGGAGATTAAGGTTAAGAAAGCAAATACCCAAATGTGCAGAAATCATGAGAGAAAGAGTAAATCTCTAGGCAATATCAATGCCAAGGGAACAAAGCGATTTGGTGCCAATACAGCTCCTTGAAAAGAAAAGACAGATTTATACTTTTGGTGCAAAACAGTCCACATCTTTTTTTCTTTTTTTTTCTTTTCTTTTCTTTCTTTTTTTTGAGTAATCTCTACACCCAAAGTGGGGCTCAAACTCACAACCCTGAAATCAAGAGTTGCATGCTTTACTGACTCAGCCAGGCTCATCCTGATAGTCCACATCTTTGATGAGTAATTTGAGAACTTCTAGGAAAAACAGGGGCTTGTAGTTAAAGTACAACATCTGCTCTGGTAATACAGCCACTTCTTAAATCTTAACCCTTAGAAAAGAAAAATGCTAGCATTATCAAGTTAGAGTCAGACCACAAAACACCGTAACTTAATTTTCCCAAGTCATAAGATTCAAGCTAATAAAATATCAAACTTTAGTATTCTAAAAAGACATCTCATGCCTTCAGAGCAAACTATTAAATTCAAGTCAAAACTTAAAGTTCTTTACTACTATCATAAATTATGCAACTTCCCCTACACTCACTTTTCATTGTTCAGAAGAGCAAACTCAGCAACACATTTCTGTCAGCAACTTGGGAAGAATGTCAAGTCTAAATAACCTGTCAATATCCCCAAAATATTCATAGCCAGTTAGACACTAGACCATAAGGGGAAAAAACAGAAGAAAGGGGGGGAAAAAAAGAAAAAGAAAGAAAGAAAAGAAAGGAAAATAAAGAGAAAGGTAGTTCCTTTATTAAGTGAAGGCAATCCCCTTTATTTAAAAAATCAGAAACAAACACTGTAAAATTATTTCAGTTGGTCTAAAGCCAAGGTCTAAATCTGGGTCTTTTCTTAAAAAGAAAACCAGAGGCCCTGAATGGTGTCACTTAGGCCAACTCCCCAAACCAGAGCTTTATATATAGTCTAACTGCAGTTTCAACCTCCCCCAGAAATGTAGTCTTAACTGGTCATGAGGATTTTCTAATGGGTGCCACTGAGTCTGCCACCACCAGAACCCTCTCCATTCCCCAAAGGAAGAAGAGATAATCTGTTATGATAAAACACCCTACTCTTCCCTCTAGGGAACAATCCTTTCCTTTTGCTAATTAACTTTCTTGCCGCCCCCACCAGCCTCCTACCTATACACCTACCTCCTATTTGGTACAACTCCTCAGGGCTCCCCTGTACTTGCTAGATGGGATGCTGCCCAATTCATGAATTGTTTAATAAAGCCAATTAGATCTTCAAATCTACTCAGTTGAATTTTGTTTTTTAACACACAAAAAAACCTATAATAGCTTCTACAATTTGGCATCAGTTTTTTTCCCAAGTCCTTGATATAATATAATTGCTGAAGCATCACATCTGTGATAATTTTTCACTACTTCGACTCTAACCATTCACTGAAATAAGCACTGTGACTCCAAATCCGCGAGATCTAATGTATGGGAAAACACCAAAAACCCTGGGCCCAGTTCCAACTTACTATCCTGAATTTCCACCCCTAAGTCTCAGTATCCTCATTTGTTGAATTAACAACAGCAATGACAACACACTTGACTACTTCACAAGGCTGATTTCATTTATGGGTAAGTGACAATATAAATGTGATAACATTTGAATGACTGATGTTCTACCAAAATGTAAGATATTTAGAAACTCAATCTTCAATCTTACTCTTACTGAAGACTTACTCTTACTGAAAAGCATTTAATAAGTATAATGTATTTTGAAAGCCACAACTACCTCTAAACAAAGAGATATTATACAATATAAACACTTTATGATATTTAAAGTAGAAATCTGAAGTTTTAAAAAGAGAATCTCTTTAGGTAGTAGGTAGTACCATAAAAAAATTTAAAAGGTTATACTAAATATAAGGCATATTTTATTCTTCTTTCAATAACTCACCAAGGAAGCAAAGCTTCCGATGCAGTTTAAATGAAGGTGGTATTAATGTTTTGTGAGTTAAATTATATTACAGTTGAATATTAGAAAATTATTTTCTCTTTGAAAACATTATTAAACAGTGACTACATTTTATTATAATATAGGCAACATTTCCCTACTAGAATATATTGTTACTTTATGAAGTAAGTCATGAAGCAATTTATATACCTTTGATTTCCAAGAGAATTTCATATCTATAAAACAAGGCAATATGGAGGACTTCATTATACTTTTTTTTGAAGGACTTTTTGTTGCATCTGGTCAACATCAGATTTTGAGTTAGGAAATTAAATCTAGCTCCTAAATTACCAATAAAGTTATTTAAAATTAATACTTGTTCCACACTAATAGTGCTTTGAGGATCAAATAAGATAGCATACCTAAAAGCATACAAGGCAAGACCTCAGTCATAAAATTCTGCAACACTGCTGATCTAGCAACGGACTAAAATAACCAGAACACTCAAATCTTAACTGTAACTAGTTGTATGTCATATCACTCTATGTAATATGAACTGATGAAAGATCATTTTATCCTAATAAATAAATATTTATCCATTTAACTGTATCAAGAAATGCTCATTAGGGCCAATTCTTACGTGAGGTCTTGAAATTAATAACTAGGTTTGTAAGACATGTAAAAGATTAGTGATATTTCTAGTATATCACAACTTAACAAAGTTATGAGAATTTGGTATAAACTTCATTGATAAATAATGTTTCTATTTTAGATTTTGGTATCACTCCAAAATTACAACATATGATTTATACTGTGCAAGAATAAGAGTCCAATAACAACTAAAACTTTAGTGTATAGTTTAAATCCCTAGTATTCGAGGCAATTTTACACCTATATTTGGAATGTGTTTATATCCTAATGAATGCTATGTTTTCCTTAATGGATGCATGTTTATCCTCTTGGGTCTCATGACAGGATATGTTAATGATACCAGAGTAAGGAATTTCTCCTTTTCTTAAGTGACAACCTGCCTTTCTCACCGTGAACTGGAAAGTTCTTTTCTACCTTGTTCCTTCCCTTCTATTTATTAAAAACCTACATTCACACACAAAAAAGAAAACTTTGGCCTCTTTATATCATCTTACCTCTTTTTTTTTTAATGTTTATGTATTTGTGAGAGAGAGAGAGAGAGAGACAGAGAGAGAGAGAGAGAGAGAGACAGAGAGCGAGTGGGGGAGGGGCAAAGCCAGAGGGAGACACAGAATTCAAAGCAGGCTCCAGGCTCTCACGAACTGTGAGATTATAGGACATTTAACTGACTGAGCCACCCAGATGCCCCTTACCTGGGTTTTTAAAAAAATTATTACTTTATCCAACGTTTTATTATAAAACTTTTCAAACATGCAGCAAAATTGAAAGAATTTTGTAGTGAACACCCTTACACTTTTCACCTATATTCTATATCATCATGTTATGTACCCATTCCTTTAATTTTACAAAAATTCTTAATTCTTACAGTTTCTTTTATCTCACTTACTTTTAGAGAGAGAGAGAGAGAGAGAGAGAGAGAGAGAGAGAGAGTGTAAGTGAGCATGCGACCCAGGGAGAGGGGCAGAGGGAGAGAGAGAATCTCAAGCAGGCTCCACACTCAGCATGAAGCAGGATCCCAGGACCTTGACATCATGACCCGAACCAAAATCAAAGTCAGATACTCAACCAACTGAGCCACCCAGGCGCCCCTCTTTTATCATTTCTAAATTCATTACATTCTCCAACTCCATTTCCTTTATAACTTTCCTGTATTGCTCTCAGATTTTGTCCTTTTTTCATTTGTCATATTGTATTCTAATATCTGTTTAGATGTCTGCCTCCCCCTTCAAAGTAATGATCACCCAGAAGACTGCTTTCATTTCTTTATATATTGGTACCCACCCTGCTCCCCATACCCTAGGAGACAGAAGCTTAATAAATATTTATTTACATTGTCTTTATTTTCTTCCTTATACCTTAATATCTTTGACAAGTTTTACAACTTTGCTTTATGTCCCAGTTTCCCTCCCTTGGGAATTATTACTGACTTTTATTTTACTGCTAAACTACTCTGGGAAATAAGGAGGTAATTATGATTACTGTAAGCATTTTGGGAGATAGTCACAGTGCAAATTTTTTCACATATATATTAAATATCTATTTTACTTTCAGCTACTATAGTTGTGTAAATGTATCCCTTCCTCAAAGAACTACAACCCAAAAAAACCTGGCTAGCATTTGTACCTTTCAACAATCATTTGTACAATTCAAAGAAGCATAGAAATTTAGACATAAGGGAATGAAATCCGAACACAAACCACACTGGAGCATGAACTCTCAATAAATGTTAAAGGAATAAATACAGCTGGTTTGAAAGATGTTTTTATTGAGAGTAAAGCTGTAACTTCATTGGTTGCTCTTTTTGACTTAAAGTTCAATTTTTTATCACCTAAATTCATATTTCCCTCCAAAGTACCGTGGAAATCTTGAACTCAGTATCTGTTGATATAACAATATTCAGAAAAGGGGTCATTGCATCTCTAAATTAATGTATTGGTCTCAAAAGGCTCAGTGGGAAAACAAAAGTATACACTGGAAAATATTTACAATTAGCGAATCTAGATAAAGGGATGCCCATTGTATTACTCTTTCAAATTTTCTGTAGATTTGAAATTTTTCAACATAAAAAGTTAGGAAAATAAGAAATTTTAGAAGTATTTTGTTTTAGGTTGATGATGAGTAAACAGGGGTTAGTTATAGTATTCTGTATTACTTTATATATATAACTGAGATATTTTGTAGTTTTTTCCTACTTTTCTAGAGTGTAGGGGCTGTGAGATTTCTGTGCTGGTTCTAGATAACTACTACTCAAAAATATAGTCCATGGATCTGCAGCATCAGAATCAGATAAACATGTCAAATGCAAATCTCAGGCCCACCTCAGCCTTATCTAATCATAATTTGCATTTTAACAAGACTACCAGGAAATTCATATGCACATGCAAGTTTGAGCAGCACCACTATAGTTCACTCAGATGAACTCTAAGGGAACTCGAGTTATACTAGAGAGAAAGATGTAGTACCCTCAGACATTTTACCTTTCTCGTTCATCAGGACCCTAACATAAGCGTCTAAAGCTTGTTGGGAGACAACATAATAGAAAAAATATGACACTGAGAGTTTGAAAAGCAAGATTCTAGTCTCATCTCTAGTTATGTGACCCTGAACCTTAGTTCTTCTCATCTGTAAAATGAATGGGTTATAGAACATACATTATAAAGCCTTTCCAACTCTGCGAATTTATGAAAATAAATACCAGTAGATATTTAGGGAAATGGCTCAACTATATGTGGTATCTCAAGAAATCGGGTCTACTTTTAATGCTACAGGCGCCTTATCCATCGATCCCTTTGTATTTATTTAGGTTTGAAAATCAACTTCTATCTTTCATTTTCACACTTGGTTTCTGGAAGATACACAGTGGTGAATAACTTAGGAAGTGAAGTGGGTGGCTGCTATTAATAATTTCCCTCACTGTTTCCTTTGTTCTTAAATGCTGATAAAACACAGGTAACAGACAGGATTTAGGAAAAAGTAAAATCAGATTCTGTGTTTTGTATAAAAGCAAGAGGATATTATTGCTCTTGGGAAAAACACGGCTGAAACATTTAGAAGTAAAGGATTATGATGACTGATACTGTCAAACGGATCAGGAAATAATAAAATTTGTGTGTCTGTGTGTGTGCATACACAAGCTGCACATGAAGAGAGAAAGGTGAAACAAAGCAAATGTGGCACAATATTAATAACTGATGAATCTAGACAAAGGGTATAACACTATACATCACACTCTTCCTGTAATTTTTTTTGTAGGTTTGAAATTTTTTGTAGTAAAAGTTGAGAGAAAAAAATAACATAAACATATACTAACCTCAAAATGCCCTGTTTTTTTTTGTTGTTTTTGTTTTGTTTTGTTTTGTTTTGTTTTGTTTTGTTTTGTTTTTTTAGAGAGAGGGAAAAAACATGAGCAGGGAAACGGCAAAGATAGAGAGGAAGACAGAGAATCTCAAGCAGGCTCCATGCAGAGCCCGAGGCGGGACTTGATCTCACAAACCATGAGATCATGACCTGAGCTGAAATCAAGAGTCAGATGTTTAACTGACTGAGCCACGCAGGCTCTCCAAAGTTAATAAGATTTTAAAACAAAAGTTTTATTCCTTGTGTGTGTGTGTGTGTGTGTGTGTTTATTCTTTGATGGCTGAGATAGCTGATTTTTTATTATAGTCTCAAAACATAATTTTTAGATTTCTGGAAACACATGCTATTCATAGAAGAGGATATTGAATCAAAGAATTCAATCTTTTACACTTTCAATCATTCTCTTAACTTCATGCCCTCTAAAACATGGTATTGAAGTCCAAACTGTTATTCTGTGTCTTTTCCTAACAGGAATAAATAAAAGTTGGTATGCGGGGAAGGTGTATGGAGGCTAATCTTTTTAGGATAACTGTATTTTATTTCTAACCTAGCTTTCCTCTTGCATTTTAAAGGTTACAGAAAAATAAATAAATCTATATTTTACTTTAAAATAGAGAGAAGAGGTGCCTGGGTGGCTCAGTTGGTTAAGCAGTTTTGACTAGGATTGGTTGCTGAGAGATTGGTTCCCATGTGATCCCTAAACAGATGGAGAGATCAGCTGGAGTCAGAGAATGTGGGATGTGGACCATTCCCGGGTTGAGTATTTTCAGTTTTGAATTATATATGAAAGTCATCTCAACTATCTTATTTGATCTTACTCTTTGTATTGCATCTTTAATGACTATTATTCGTTGAATTAATTTTAAGTTATGTGTTCATTATCTGAAATTATACCCTAGAATGGCTTTGTTAAGGATATTTTAAAAAATTAAGCAAATTAAAATAAATCTGTTCCATAAAGATAAAGGGAGGAAAGGTTTTCAAAATCTATGTTATTTGTATGAGGGCAGTGTTAAAGACAAATAACACTTAACGAATGTTTTTAAATCTCTAAGTAATTGAAGGTAGATTTGTTGTTCTTATGGTATTCCTGTTGGATAAAGTCTGGAGAGACTGAAGGAACATTATCAGTCAGTTAGTACATGCGTCTATTACTCATATTCTGGATTGAGATTTACAATTAAGCAGGACACTTATGTTAGAAATGCAGGCAGTGTGTTTATTTTGTTTTTAATTTGGTAAAGTAATTTACAGTAAATAGAAAAGGAATTCTGAAACAAACTGACTACTTCGCTCTTTCACTTTTTATGTTATGTTTTGGTCTTCTCGTGGTATAAGTCTATTACAATGACATAGCACGTGGGAGGGTAGAGAGTGATTTTTATAGCAGCTGTTGTATCCCTCTCCTTGCAGGGGAATAAAAAAAAAAAAGCTGATATTTATATTTGAGTGGTAACTACATTCTTTTTCATTACTGGCTGAAGCAAAAATTAAAATCATAGAAGGTCTCCTTTTGGTTTGAAATTGTTTATTTCATTAATATAAGGAAGATGTGAGGTGACTTCTAACCACTTATTTTGCCCCTTTTATTTTATCCTTAGCGAGGAAGAAAACTAAGCAAGTCTGTAACCAAAAGACAAAATAAGGAAGCAACATGGGAGTGCAAGTTACACTTACACTTCGTTATACACTCTGTCCTGTCAAACTTTACATGGTCTGAGAGACTGACAGAGCCTTATCTATACAGAGAGATCCCCATTACCACTATCACTCCCATCCTCTTCATTTTCTATGCATGCACAGGGTCCAATTTTTCAAATTATTTTATTTATCCTTGGTTATTTTTTTTAGAGAGAGAGAAAAAGACTGGGAGCAGGGAAAAGGGGGAGAGGGAGAGTGGGAGAGGGAGAGGGAGAGAGAGAGGGAGAGAGAGAGGGAGAGAGAGGGAGAGAGAGGGAGGGAGAGGGAGGGAGAGGGAGGGAGAGGCAGGGAGAGGGAGGGAGAGAGGGAGGGAGGGAGAGAGGGAGGGAGAGAGGGAGGGAGAGAGAGAGGGAGAGAGAGAGGGAGAGAGAGAGGGAGAGAG